>NW_027327138.1:0-20417 GCF_047675955.1 Chlorocebus sabaeus
GCAAAGTGATATTTAGGAATGCATTGAAGACTATTGGGAAAAAGGAAATATCGTCAGATAAAAACTGGAAGGAAGCGTTCTGAGAAACTGCATTGTGACAAGTGAATGTATCTCACAGAGTTACGTGTCTCTTTTCATTGATCAGCTAGCTGATACTCCTTTACTGAAAATTGCAATGGGATATTTCTAAGTGCAATGAAGCTTACAGTGACTAAGGAAATATCCTCAGATAAAAACTAGAAAGAAGTTTTCTGAGAAACTACTTTGTGATCTGTGAATTCGTCTCACAGATTTACACTTTCATTTCATGGAGCAGACTATCACCACTGTCTTTGATGAATCTGAGAAGGGATATAAGGATTGCATTGAGACATATACTGATAAAGGAAATATCCTCAATTAAAAATATGAAGGAAGTTTTCTGAGAATCTCGTTTGTGACATGTGAATTCATCTCACAGAGTTACAGCTTAGTTTTCATGAAAGAATCTGCTAACACTACTTTCTGGGAATCTGAAAAGTTATATTTGGGAGCACATTGAGGGCTATCATGAAAAAGGAAGTATCTTCAGATAAAAGCTGGAAAGAAGCGTTCTGAAAAACTGCATTTTGACATGTGAATGTATCTCACAGAGTTACACTACTCTTTTCACTGATCAGTTTGCTAATACTTTTTTCCTGAAGTCTGCAATGGGATATTTCTTAGTGCAATGAAGTTTACGGTGACAAAGGAAATGTGCTCAGATAAAAACTAGAAAGAAGCTTTCTGAGAAAATGCTTTGTGTTTTGTGAATTCATATCACAGAATTACACTTTCGTTTCATGGAGCGGTCTATTACTATCTCTTGGGGGAATCTGGGAAGCCTTACTTTGGATCGCATTGAGGCCTATCCTGATAAAGGAAATATCCTCAATTTAAAAGGGGAGAGAAGGTTTTTGAGAAATTTCTTTGTGATATGTGAATTGATCTCACAGAGTTATAACAGAGTCTTCATGAAGCAGTTTGTTAACTCCACCTTCCAAAAATCTGCAAAGTGATATTTGATAGCGAATTGAGGGCTATGGTGAAAAAGAAAATATCATAAGACCAAAACTCAAAAGAAGCGTTCTGAGAAATTGCATTGTGACGTGTGAATGTGTCTCACAGAGTTATACTTCTCTTTTCATTGATCAGTTTGCTAACACTGTTTTCTTGAAATCTGCAATGGGATATTTCTTAGTGCAATGAAGCTTATGGTGACAAAGGAAATATCCTCAGATATAAATTAGAAAGAAACTTTCTGAGAAATTGCTTTGTGATGTGTGAATTCTTCACTCAGAGTTATAATTTTGTTTCATGGAGTGGTCTATTACTACTGTTTTTGGGGATTCTGAGAAGGGATATTGTCGATTGCATTGAGGCCTATTCTGGTAAAAGAAATATCCTCAACTAAAAACGTGAAAGAAGCTTTCTGAGAAACTTCTTTGTGATATATACATTCACCTCACAGAGTTACAACTGAATCTTTCAGGGGCAGTTTGCTAACACTACATTCGGAGAATCTGCAAAGCAATGTTTGGGCGTACATTGAGGGCTATATGGAAAAACCAAATATCGTTAGATAAAACCTGGAAAGAAGCATTCTGAGAAACTGCATTGTGACATGTGAATGCAACTCACAGAGTTACACTTTTCTATTCATGGATCATTTGCTAAAACTGTTTTCTTGAAACCTGCAAAGGAATGTTTCTTAGTGAAATGAACCTTACGGTGACAAAGGAAATATGCTCAGATAAAAACAAGAGAGAAGGTTTCCCAGAAACTGCTTTATGATATGTGAACTCATGTCACAGAGTTACACTTTCGTTTCATGGAGGGGTATACTACTACCCTCTTTGGGGGAATCTATGAAGCGATACTTTGCATAGTATTGAGGCCTATACTGATAAAGAAAATATCCTTAAATAAAAACAGGAAAGATGGTTTTTGAGAAACTTCTTTGTGATATGTGAATTCATCTTACAGAGTTTCAACAGAGTCTTCACGAAGCAGATTGCTAACACTACATCCTGGAATCTGCAAAGTGATATTTAGGAATGCATTGAAGGCTATTTGGAAAAAGGAAATATCGTCAGATAAAAACTGGAAGGAAGCGTTCTGAGAAACTGCATTGTGACAAGTGACTGTATCTCACAGAGTTACACTTCTCTTTTCATTGATCCGTTTGCTAACACTTTTTTTTCTGAAGTCTGCAATGGGATATTCCTTAGTGCAATGAAGCTCACGGTGACAAAGGAAATATGCTCAGATAAAAACTGGAAAGAAGCTTTCTGAGAAAGTGCTTTATGGTGTTTGAATTCATGTCACAGAGTTACACTTGCGTTTCATGGAGCGGTCTATTGCTACTCTCTTTGGGGAATCTGGGAAGCGTTACTTTGGATCACATTGAGGCCTATCCTGATAAAGGAAATACACTCAATTAAAAACGGGAAAGAAGCTTTTTGAGAAATTTCTTTGTGATTTGTGAATTCATCTCACAGCATTACAACAGAGTCTTCAAGAAGCAGTTTGCTAACACTAATTTCAGGAATCTGCAAAGCGATATTTGGGGGCGCATTGGGGCTATGGTGAAAAAGGAAATATAGTCATATAAAATATGGAACGAAGCGTTCTGAGAAACTGCGTTGTGACAAGTGAATGTATCTCACAGAGTTACACTTCTCTCTTCATTGAGCAGCTAGCTGACACTGTTTTCTTGAAATCTGCCATGGGATATTTCTTAGTACAATGAAGCTTATGGTGATAAAGGAAATATCCTCAGATAAAAACTAGAAAGAAGCTTTTGGAGAAACTATTTTGTGATGTGTGAATTCGTCTCACAGAGTAACACTTTCGTTTCACGGAGCGGACTATTACCACTGTGTTTGGGGCATCTGAGAAGGGATACTTTGGATTGCATTGAAGCGTATCCTGATGAAGGAAATATCCTCATTTAAAAACATGAAAGAAGCTTTCTGAGAGCCTTCTTTGTGATACGTGAATTCATCTCACAGAGTTACAGCTTGGTCTTCATGAAGGAGTCTGCTAACAGTACTTTCTGGGAATCTGAAAAGTTATATTTGGGAGCGCATTGAGGGTTATGATGCAAAAGGAAATATCATTAGATAAAAACTGGAAAGAAACACTCTGAGAAACTGCATTGTGACATGTGACTTTATCTCACAGAGTTACACTTCTCTTTTCATTGACCAGTTTGCTAACACTTTTTTCCTGAAGTCTGCAATGGGATATTTCTTAGTGCAATGAAGCTTATGGTGACAAAGGAAATATGCTCAGATAAACACTAGAAAGAAGCTTTCTGAGAATGTGCTTTGTGATGTGTGAATTCATGTCACAGAGTTTCATTTTCATTTTGGAGCGGTCTGTTACTACTCTCTTAGGGGAATCTGGGAAGCGTTACTTTGGATCCCTTTGAGGCCTATCCTGGTAAAGGAAATATACTCAATTAAAAACGGTAAAGAAACTTTTTGTGAAATTTCTTTGTGATATGTGAATTCATCTCACAGAGTTACAACAGAGTCTTCATGAAGCAGTTTGCTAACACTACTTTCTGGGAATCTGCAAAGTGATATTTGATAGCGAATTGAGGACTATGGTGAAAAAAAAAAATATCGAACGACCAAAATTCGAAAGAATCGTTCTGAGAAACGGCATTGTGACATGTGCATACATCTTACAGAGTTACATTTTTCTTTTCATTGATCAGTTTGCTAACATTGTTTTCTAGAAATCTGCAATGGGGACTTCTTAGTGCAATAAAGCTTATGGTGACAAAGGAAACATCCTCAGATAAAAACTAGAAAGAATCTTTATGAGAAACTGCTTTGTGATCTGTGAATTTGTCTCACAGGGTTACACTGTCATTTCGTGGAGCAGACTATTATTACCGTCTTTGAGGAATCTGAGAAGGGATATTGGGATTGCATTGAGATGCATACTGATAAAGGAAATATGCTCAATTAAAAATGTAAAAGAAGCTTACTGAGAAACTTCTTTGTGATTGTGAATTCATCTCACAGAGTTACAGCTTAGTGTTCATGAAAGAGTCTGCTAACACTACATTCGGGGAATCTGAACAGTTATATTTGGGAGCACTTTCAGGGTTATAATGAAAAAGGAAATATCATCAGATAAAAACTGGAAAGAAGCGTTCTGAGAAACTGCATTGTGCCATCTGAATGTATCTCAGAGTTACACTTCTCTTTTCATTGATCAGTTTGATAACACTGTTTTCTTGAAATCTGCAATGGGATATTTCTTAGTGCAATGAAGCTTATGGTGACAAAGGAAATATCCTCAAATAAAAACTAGAAAGAAGCTTTCTGAGAAACTGCTTTGTGATATATGAATTCATCTTACAGAGTAACACTTTTGTTTCACGGAACGGACTAATACCACTGTCTTTGGGGAATCTGAAAAGGGATACTTTGGATTGCATTGAGGCGTATCCTGATAAAGGAAGTATCCTCTATTGAAAACTTGAAAGAAGCTTTCTGAGAAACTTCTTTGTGATACGTGAATTCATGTCACAAAGTTACAGCTTGGTCTTCATGAAGGAGTCTGCTAACACTACTTTCGGGGAATCTGAAAACTTATATTTCTGAGAGCAATGAGGGCTATGATGAAAAAGGAAATATCGTCAGATAAAAACTGGAAAGAAGCGTTCTGAAAAACTGCATTGAGACCTGTGACTGTATCTCACAGAGTTACACTTCTCTTTTCATTGATCAGTTTTCTACCATTTTTTTTTTCCTGAAGTCTGCAATGGGATATTTCTTAGTGCAATGAAGCTTACGGGGACAACGGAAATATACCCAGATAAAAACTAGAAAGAAACTTTCTGAGAAAATGCTTTGTGTGTGTGAATTCATGTTACAAAGTTACACTTTTGTTTCATAGAACCGCCTATTACTACTCTCTTTGGAGAATCTAGGAAGCAGTAGTTTGGATCACATTGAGGCCTTTCCTGATAAAGGAAATATATTCAATTAAAAACGAGAAAGAAGCTTGTTGAGAAATTTCTTTGTGATATGTGAATTCATCTCACAGAGTTACAAAAAAGTCTTCAAGAAGCAGTTTGCTTACTCTACTTTCGGGAATCTGCAAAGCGATGTTTGTGAGCGCATTGAGGGCTATGGGGAAAAAGAAAATATCATCATATAAAATCTGGAAGGAAGTGTTCTGAGAAACTGCATTTTGACATGTGAATGTGTCTTACAGAGTTTTGCATCTCTTCTCATTGAGCAGCTAGCTGACACTCTTTTCTTGAAATCTGCAATGGGATATTTCTTAGGGCAATGAAGCTTACGGTGACAAAAGAAATATCCTCAGATAAAAACTAGAAAGAAGCTTTCTGAGAAACTGCTTTATGATCTGAAAATTCGTCTCACAGATTTACACTTTCATTTCATGGAGCAGACTATTACCACTGTCTTTGGGGAAGTTCAGAAGGGATATATGGACTGCATTGAGACGTATACTGACAAAGGAAATATCCTCAATTCAAAACGTGAAAGAAGCTTTCTGAGAAACTTCTTTGTGATATGTGAATTTATCTCACAGAGTTACAGCTTAGTCTTCATGAAAGAGTCTGCTAACACTACCTTCGGTGAAGCTGAAAAGTTATTTTTAGTAGCACATTGAGGGCTCTGATGAAAAAGGAAATATCGTCAGATAAAAACAGGAAAGAAGCGTTCTGAGATACTGCATTTTGACATGTGACTGTATCACACAGAGTTACACTTCTCTTTTCATTGACCAGTTTGCTAACACTTTTTTCCTGAAGTTGCAATGGGATATTTCTTAGTGCAATGAAGCTAACTGTGACAAAGCAAATATGCTCAGATAAACACTAGAAAGAAGCTTTCTGAGAAAGTGCTTTGTGATGTGTGAATTCATTTCACAGTTACACTTTCGTTTCTTGGAGCGGTCTATTACCACTCTCTTTGGTGAATCTGAGAAGCATTACTTTGGATCGCATTCAGGCCTATCTTGATAAAGGAGATATACTCAATTAAAAATGGGAAAGAAGCTTTTTGAGAAATTTCATTGTGATATGTGAATACATCTCAAAGTGTTACAATAGAGTCTTCTTGAAGGAGTTTGGTAACACTACTTTCTGGGAATCTGAAAAGTGATATTAGAGAGCGAATTGAGGGCTATGCTGAAAAAGAATGTATGGTAAGACCAAAACTCGAAAGAAGCATTCTGAGAAACTGCATTGTGACATGTGAACATATCTTACAGGGTTACATTTTGCTATTCATTGATCAGTTTGCTAACACTGTTTTCTTGAAATCTGCAATGAGATATTTCTTAGTACAATGAAGCCTACGGTGACAAAGGAAATATCCTCATATAAAAACTAGAAAGAAGCTTTCTGAGAAACTGCTTTGTGATCTGTGAATTCGTCTCACCGAGTTACAGTTGCATTTCTTGGTCGGACTATTACCACTGTCTTTGGGGAATCTGAGAAGGGATATTAGTGTTGCATTGAGACACATACTGATAAAGGAAATATCCTCAATTAAAAATTTGAAAGAAACTTTCTGAGAAACTTCTTTGCGATATGTGAATTCATCTCACAGAGTTACAGCTTAGTCTTCATGAAGGAGTCTGCTAACACTACATTCGGGGAATCTGAAAAATTATATTTGGGAGCACATAGAGGGCTATGATGAAAAAGGAAATATTGTCAGATAAAAATTGGAAAGAAGCGTTCTGAGAAACTGCATTGTGACATGTGAATGTATCTCACAGAGTTACACTTCTCTTTTCTTGGATCAGTTTGCAAACACTTTTCTCTTGAAGTCTGCAATGGGATGTTTCTTAGTGCAATGAAACTTATGGTGACAAAAGAAATATCTTCAGATAAAAACTAGAAAGAAGTTTTCTGAGAAACTTCTTTGTGATGTGTGAATTAATCTCTCAGAGTTACAATTTCGTTTCATGGAGCAGTCTATCATCACTCTCTTTGGGTAGTCTGAGAAGGAATATTGTGGTCTTCACTATGGCCTATCCTGATAAAGGAAATATCCTCAATTGAAAACTTGAAAGAAACTTTCTGAGAAGCTTTTTTGTGATATGTGCATTCATCTCACAGTGTTACTACTGAGTCTTCAAGAAGCAGTTTGCTAACACTGCTTTCGGAGAATCTGAAAAGTTATACTTCGGAGCGCATTGAGGACTATGATGAAAAAGGAAATATCGTCAGATAAAAACTGGAAAGAGGTGTTCTGAGAAACTGCATTGTGACATGTGACTGTATCGCACAGAGTTACACTTCTCTTTTCATTGATCAGTTTGGTAACACTTTTTTCCTGAAGTCTGCAATGGGATATTTCTTAGTGCAATGAAGCTTACGGTGACAAAGGAAATATGCTCAGATAAAAACTGGAAAGAAGCTTTCTGAGAAAGTGCTTTGTGATGTGTGAATTCATGTCACAGAGTTACAATTTCGATTCATGGAGCGGTCTATTATTACTCTCTTTGGGGAATCTGGGATGCATTACTTTGGATCACATTGAGGCCTATCCTGATAAATGAAATATACTCAATTAGAAACGAGAAAGAAGCTTTTTGAGAAATTTCTTTGTGATATGTGAATTCATCTCACAGAGTTACAACAGAGTCTTCATGAAGCAGTTTGCTAACACTACTTTCCGGGAATCTGCAAAGTGATATTTGATAGCCAATTGAGGGCTATGGTCAAAAAGAAAATATCGTAAGACCAAAACTCGAAAGAAGCATTCTGAGAAATGGCATTGTGACATGTGAACACATCTTGTAGAGTTACATTCTGTTTTTCATTGATCAGTTTGCTAAAACTGTGTTCTTGAAATCTGCAATGGGATATTTCTTAGTGCAATGAAGCTTACGGTAACAAAGGAAATATCCTCAGATAAAAACTAGAAAGAGGCTTTCTGAGAACTTGCTTTGTGATCTGTGAATTCGTCTCACAGAGTTACACTTTCATTTCATGGAGTGGACTATTACTACTGTCTTTGGTGAATCTGAGAAGTGATATTTGGATGGCATTGACACTTATACTGATAAAGGAAATATCCTCAATTAAAAAAGCTTTCTCAAAAGCTTTCTGAGAAACTTCTTTGTGATATGTGAATTCATCTCACAGAGTCACAGCTTAGTCTTCATGAAAGAGTCCGCTAACACTACTTTAGGGGAATCTGAAAAGTTATATTTGGGAGCACATTGAGGGCTATGTTGAAAAAGGAAATATCGTCAGATAAAAAACTGGAAAGAAGTGTTCTGAGAAACTGCATTGTGACATGTGACTGTATCTCACAGAGTTACACTTCTCTTTTCATTGATCAGTTTGCTAACACTTTTTTCCTGAAGTCTGCAAGGTATATTTCTTAGTGCTGTGTGATTTCATATACAGAGTTACACTTTCATTTCATGGAGCGGTCTATTACCACTCTCTTTGGGTAATCTGGGAAGCGGTACTTAGGATTGCATTGAGGCTGGTACTGATAAAGGAAATATACTCAATTAAAAATGGAAAAGAAGCTTTCTGAGAAATTTCTTTGTGATATGTGAATTCATCTCACAGAGTTACAACAGAGTCTTCATGAAGCAGTTTGCTAACACTACTTTCCAGGAATCTGCAAAATGATATTTGAGGCGAATTGAGGGCTATGGTGAAAAAGAAAATCTCGTAAGATCAAAACTTGAAAGAAGCATTCTGAGAAACTGCATTGTGGCATGTGAACACATCTTACAGAGTTACCTTCTGCTTTTCATTCTGCTTTTCACTGATCAGTTTGCTAACACTTTGTTCTTGAAATCTGCAACGGGATATTTCTTAGTGCAATGAAGCTTATGGTGACAAAGAAAATATCCTCAGATAAAAACTAGAAAGAGGCTTTCTGAGAAACTGCTTTGTGATCTGTAAATTCGTCTCACAGAGTTACACTTTCATTTCATGGAGTGGACTATTACTACTGTCTTTGGTGAATCTGAGAAGTGATATTTGGATGGCATTGAACTTATACTGATAAAGGAAATATCCTCAATTAAAAAAGCTTTCTCAAAAGCTTTCTGAGAAACTTCTTTGTGATATGTGAATTCGTCTCACAGAGTTACAGCTTAGTCTTCATGAAGGAGTCCACTAACACTACTTTCGGGGAATCTGAAAAGTTATATTTGGGAGCATATTGAGGGCTATGATGAAAAAGGAAATATCGTCAGATAAAAACTGGAAAGAAGCATTCTGAGAAACTGCATTGTGACATCTCAATGTCTCTCACAGAGTTACACTTCTCTTTTCATTGATCAGTTTGCTAACACTTTTCTCTTGAAGTCTGCAATGGGATATTTCTTAGTGCAATGAAGCTTATGGTGACAAAGGAAATATCTTCAGATGAAATCTAGAAAGAAGTTTTCTGAGAAACGGCTTTGTGATAGGTGAATTCATGTCTCAGAGTTACACTTACATTTCGTGGAGCCGTCTATTACCACTCTCTTTGGGGAATCTGAGAAGGGATATTGAGGACTTCATTTTGGTCTATCCTGATAAAGGTAATATCCTCAATTGAAAAGGAGAAAGAAACATTCTGAAAAACTACTTAGTGATATGTGCATTCAAATCACAGAGTTACAACAGAGTCTTCTTGAAACAGTTTGCTAACACTACTTTTGGGGAATCTGCAAAGCAATATTTAGGAGTGCATTGAGGGCTATGGGAAGAAAGGAAATATCGTCAGATAAAATCTGGAAGGAAGTGTTCTAAAAACTGCATTGTGATATGTGAATGTATCTAACAGAGATACACTTCTCTTTTCATTGAGAAGTTAGCTAACACTGTTTTCTTGAAATCTGCATTAGGATATTTCTTAGTGCAATGAAGTTTACGCTGACAAAGGAAATATCCTCAGATAAAAATTAGAAAGAAGCTTTCTGAGAAACTGCTTTGTGATGTGTGAATTCGTCTTACAGTGTAACACTTTCTTTTCTCGGAGTGTAATATTACCACTGTCTTTGGGGATTCTGAGAAGGGATACTTTGGATTTCATTGAAGCATATCCTGATAAAGGAAATATCCCCAATTCAAAACGTGAGAAAACTTTCTGAGAAACTTCTTTGTGATATGTGAATTCATCTCACAGAGTTACAGCTTAGTCTTCATGAAGAAGCTTGCTAACATTACTTTCAGGGAATCTGAAAAATTATATTTGGGAGCTCATTGAGGACTATGATGAAAAAGGAAATATCATCAGATAAAAACTGGAAAGAAGCGTTCTGAGAAACTGCATTGTGACATGTGACTGTATGTCTCAGAGTTACACTTCTCTTTTCATTGATCAGTTTGCTAACATTTTTTTCCTGAACTCTGCAATGGGATATTTGTCAGTGCAATGAAGCTTGCGGTGACAAAGGAATTATACTCAAACAAAAAGTAGAAAGAAGCTTTCTGAGAAACTGCTTTGTGATGGGTGAAGTCAACTCACTGAGTTACATCTGCATTTCATGGAGCTGTTTGCTAGTCCTGTTTTTGTGGAATCTGAGAACTGATATTTTGGATCGCTTTGAAGAGTATACAGCCAAAGAAAATATCCCCAGATCGAAACGAGAAAGAAGTTTTCTGGGAAATGTCTTTCTCATCTCTGAATTCCTCTCACAGAGTTCCACCTTTCTGTTTATGTAGCTGTTTGCTAACACTCTTCTCGTGGAAACTGCTAAGTCATATTTGGGAGCGCATTGAGGGCTACAGTGAAATAGGAAATATTTTCAGATAAAAATTGAAAAGAAGCGTTCTGGGAAACTGCATTGTGACGTGTGAATGGAACTCACAGAGTTACACTTTTCTGTTAATTGATCAGTTTGCTAACACAGTTTTCTTCAAATCTACAATGGGATATTTCTTTGCCCAATGAAGCTTACGGAGACAAAGGAAATATTTTCAGATAAAAAATAGAAAGAATTTTCTGAGAAACTACTTTGTGATGGGTGAATTCAACTCACTGAGTTACAGCTGTATTTCGTGGAGCTCTTTGCTAGTCCTAGTTTTGTGGAATCTAAGACCTGATATTTAGGATCGATTTGAATACTATACAGCCAAAGGAAATATCCTCAGATAAAAACGAGAAAGAAGTTTTCTACGAAAATTCTGTCTGATCTCTGAATTCATCCCACAGAGTTCCACCTTCCTGTTCATGAAACTGTTTGCTAACACTCTTCTCGTGGAATCTGCAAAGTGATAATTGGGAGCGCATTGAAGGCTATGGTGGAAAAGGAAATATAATCAGATAAAAACAAGAAAGAAATTTTCTGAGAAACTTGTTTGTGATCTGTGAATTCACCTCACAGGGTTCCACCTTTGTGTTCATGAAGACTTTGCTAACACTGTTTTCGTGAAACTGCAATGGGATATTTTGGAGTGCAATAGGGCTATAGTGAAAAAGGAAATATCCACAGATAAAACCTGGAAAGAAGCGTTCTGAGAAACTGCTTTGTGACGTGTGAATGCAACTCACAGAGTTATACATTTCTTTTCATTGATCAGTTTGCTAACTCTCTTTTCTTCAAATCTGCAGTGGGATATTTCTTTGTGCAATGAAGCTTGCAGTGACAGAGAAAGTATACTCAAACAAAAGTAGAAAGAAGCTTTCTGAGAAACTGCTTTGTGATGGATGAATTCAACTCACTGAGTTACAGCTGTATTTCATGGAGCTGTTTGCTAGTGCAGTTTTTGTGGAATCTGAGAACTGATATCGGATCATTTTGAAGAGAATGTAGCCAAAGGAAACATCCCCAGATAAAAACGAGTAAGAAGTTTTCTGAGAAATGTCTTTCTGATCTCTGAATTCAACTCACAGAGTTCCACCTTTCTGTTCATGTAGCTGTTTGCTAACACTCTTCTCAAGGAATCTGCAAAGTGATATTTGGTAGCACATTGAGGTTTACAGTGAAAAAGTAGATATCTTGAGAGAAAAACTGAAAAGAAGCATTTTGAGAAACTGCATTGTGACGTGTGAATGCAACTCACAGAGTTAAACTTTTCTGTTAATTGATCAGCTTGCTAACACAGTTTTCTTCAAATCTACAATGGGATATTGTTTTGGCTAATGAAACTTACAGTGACAAAGGTAATATCTTCAGATAAAAAGGAGAAAGAAGTTTTCTGAGAAACTGCTTTGTGATGTGTGAATTCATCTCTCAGATTTACACTTTCGTTTCATGGAGCGATCTGTTACCACTCTTTTTGTGGAAGCTGAGAAGGGATATTGTGGACTTCATTGAGGCCTACCCTGATAAAGGAAATATCCTCAATTGAAAACATGAAAGAAACTTTCTGAGGAACTTCTTGGTGATATGTGAATTCATCTCACAGAGATATAGTTTAGTCTTCATGAAGGAGTCTGCTAACACTACTTTTGGGGAATCTGAAAAGTTGTATTTGGAAGCACATTGAGGGCTATGATGAAAAAGGAAATATCGTCAGATAAAAACTGGAAAGAAGTGTTCTGAGAAACTGCATTGTGACATGTGAATATATCTCACAGAGTTACACTTCTCTTTTCATTGATCAGTTAGCTAACACTGTTTTCTTGAAATCTACAATGGGATATATCTTAGTGGAATGAAGCTTACGGTGACCAAGGAAATATCCTCAGATGAAAAATAGAAAGAAGTTTTCTGAGAAACTGGTTTGTGATCTGTGAATTCATCTCACAGAATTACAGCTTAGTCTTCATGAAGGAGTCTGCTAACAGTACTTTCGGGGAATCTGAAAATTTATACTTGGGAGCACATTGAGGGCTATGATGAAAAAGGAAATATTGTCAGATAAAAATTGGAAAGAAGCGTTCTGAGAAACTGCATTGTGACATGTGAATGTATCTCACAGAGTTACACTTCTCTTTTCATTGATCAGTTTGCTAACACTTTTCTCTTGAAGTCTGCCATGGGATATTTCTTAGTGCAATGAAGCTTATGGTGACAAAGGAAATGTGCTCAGATAAAAACTAGAAAGAAACTATCTGAGAAAGTGCTTTGTGTTTTGTGAATTCATGTCACAGAATTACACTTTTGTTTCATGGAGCGGTCTATTACTATCTCTTGGGGGAATCTGGGAAGCCTTACTTTGGATCACATTGAGGCCTATCCTGATAAAGGAAATATCCTCAATTAAAAACAGGAGAAAAGGTTTTTGAGAAATTTCTTTGTGATATGTGAATTGATCTCACAGAGTTACAACAGAGTCTTCATGAAGCAATTTGTTAACTCCACCTTCTGAAAATCTGCAAAGTGATGTTTGATAGCGAATTGAGGGCTGTGGTGAAAAAGAAAATATCATAAGACCAAAACTCGAAAGAAGCGTTCTGAGAAATTGCATTGTGACGTGTGAATGTATCTCACAGAGTTATACTTCTCTTTTCATTGATCAGTTTGCTAACACTGTTTTCTTGAAATCTGCAATGGGATATTTCTTAGTGCAATGAAGCTTATGGTGACAAAGGATATATGCTCAGATAAAAACTAGAAAGAGTCTTTCTGAGAAACTGCTTTGTGCTGTGTGAATTCATGTCACAGAGATGCACTTTCGTTTCATGGAGCGGTCTGTTACTACTCTCTTTGGGGACTCTGGGAAGCATTACTTTGGATCGCATTGAGACGTATCCTGATAAAGGAAATATCCTCAATTAAAAACGTGAAAGGAGCTTTCTGAGAAACTTCTGTTTGATATATAAATTCATCTCACAGAGTTACAACTTAGTCTTCATGGAGGAGTCTGCTAACACCACTTTCGGGGAATTTGAAAGGTTATATTTGGCAGGGCATTGAGGGCTATGATGAAAAAAGAAATATCCTCAGATAAAAACTGGAAAGAAGCATTCTGAGAAACTGCATTGTGACATGTGAATGTAACTCACAGAGTTACACTTTTCTATTCATGGATCAGTTTGGTAAAATTGTTTTCTTGAAATCTGAAATGCGGTATTTCTTAGTCCAATGAAGCTTAGGGTGACAAAGGAAATATCCTCTGATAAAAACTAGAAAGAAGGTTTCTGAGAAACTGCTTTGTGATGTGTGAATCCAACTCACAGAGTTACACTTTCTTTAAATGGAGTGGACTATTACCACTATCTTTGGGGAATTTGACAAGGGATACTTTGGATTGCATTGAGGCCTATACTGATAAAGGTAATATCCTCAATTAAAAACGTGGAAGAAGCTTTCTGAGAAACTTCTTTGTGATATGTGAATTCATCACAGAATTACAACAGAGTCTTCATGAAGCAGTTTACTAACACAACTTTCCGGGAATCTGCAAAGTGATATGTGGGAGCTAATGGAGGGCTATGGCGAAAAAGAAAATATCTTCATATAAAAGCTGGAAAAAAGCGTTCGGAGAAACTGCATTGCCAGATGTGATCGCATCTTATAGAGTTCCATTTTCTTTCCATTGATCAGTTTACTAACACTGATTTCTCGAAATCTGCAACAGGATATTTCTTAGTGCAATGAAGCTTATGGTAAGGAAGGAAATACCCTCAGATAAAAAGCAGAAAGAAGCATTCTGAGAAACTGCTTTGTGATGTGTGCGTTCATCCCAACAGAGTTACACTTTAGTTTCATGGAGCTGTCTATTAACACTGTCTCTGAGGAATCTGAGAAGGGATACCTTGGATTGCATTCAGGCCTACCTTTATAAAGAAATTATCCTCAATTAAAAATGTGAAAGAAGCTTTCTGAGAAACATCTTTGTGATATCTGAATTCATCTCACAGAGTTAGAGCTTAGTTTTCATGAAGGAGTTTGCTAACACTACTTTCAGGGAATGTGAAAAGTTATATTTGGGAGCGCATTGAGGGGTATGATGAAAAAGTAAATATCGTCAGATAAAAACCGGAAAGAAAAGTTCAAAGAAACTGCATTGTGACATGTGAATGCAACTCACAGAGTTACACTTTTCTATTCATGGATCAGTTTGCTAACACTGTTTTCTTGAAATCTACAACGGGATATATCTTAGTGCTGTGAAGCTTGTGGTGACAAAGGAAATATCCTCAGATAAAAACTAGAAAGAAGCTTTCTGAGAAACTGCTTCATGATGTGTGAATTTATCTCTCAGAGTTATACTTTCGTTTCATGGGATGGTCTATTATCACTGTCTTTGGGGAATCTGAGAAGGGATATTTTGGATTGCATTAGGGCCTATCCTGATTAAGGAAATATCCTCAATTAAAACTGTGAAAGAAGTTTTCTGAGAAACTTCTTTATGATATGTGCATTCACCTCACAGAGTTTCAACTGAGTCTTCAAGAAGCAGTTTGCTAACACTACTTTCAGGGAATCTGCAAAACGATATTTGGGAGCACATTGAGGGCTGTGGAGAAAAAGGAAATATCGTCAGATAAAAACTGGAAAGAAGCGTTCTGAGAAACTGCATTGTGACATGTGAATGTATCTCACAGAGTTACACTTCTCTTTTAATTTTTCAGTTTGCTAACACTGTTTACTTTAAATCTGCAGTGGGATATTTCTTAGTGCAATGAAGCTTATGGTGACAAAGGATATATCCTCAGATAAAAACTAGAAAGAAGCTTTCTGATAAACTGAATTGTGATGTGTGAATTCATCTCTAAGAGTTATACTTTCGCTTCATGGAGCAGTCTATTACCACTGTTTGGGGAATCTGAGAAGGGATACTGTGGACTGCTTTGAGGTCTATCCTGATAAAGGAAATATCCTCAATTAAAAATGTGAAAGAATCTTTCTGAGAAACTTCTTTGTGATATGTGCATTCAGCTCACAGGACTTACAACTGAGTGTTCAAGAAGTAGTTTGCTAACACTACTTTCGGGGAATCTGCAAAGAGATATTTGGGAGCACATTGAGGACTATGGGGAAAAAGGAAATATCATCAAATAAAAACTGGAAGGAAGCGTTCTGAGAAACTGCATTGTGACATGTGAATGCATCTCACAGACTTACACTTCTCTTTTCATTGATCAGTTTCCTAACACTGTTTTCTTGAAATCAGCAATAGCGTATGTCTTAGTGCAAAGAAGCTTACGGTGACAAAGGAAATATTCTCCGATAAAAGTTAGAAAGAAGCTTTCTGAGAAACTGTTTGTGATGTGTGAATTCGACTCATAGAGTTACACTTTCGTTTCATGGAGCAGACTATTACCACTGTCTTTGGGGAATCTGGCAAGGGATACTTTGTATTGTATTGAGGAGTATCCTGATAAAGGAAATATCCTCAATTAAAAACGTGAAAGAGACTTTGTGAGAAACTTCTTTGTGATATGTGAATTCATCTCACAGAGTTACAGCTTAGTCTTCATGAAGGAGTCTGTTAACACTACTTTTGGGGAATGTGAAAAGTTATATTTGGGAGTGCTGTGGGGGTTATGATGATGAAGGAAATATCGTCACATAAAAACTGGAAAGAAGCGTTCTGTGAAACTGCTTTGTGACATGTGAAAGCACCTCACAGAGTTACACATTTCTATTCATGGATCAGTTTGCTAAAACTGTTTTCTTGAAATCTGCAATGGGATATTTCTTAGTGCAATGGAGCTTACAGTGACAATGAAAATAAGCTCACAGAAAAAGTAGAAAGAAGCTTTCGGAGAAACTGCTTTGTGATACCTCAATTCATGTCACAGAGTTACACTTCCGTTTCATGGAGTGGTATATTACTACTCTCTTTGGGGAATCTGGGATGCATTAATTTGGATCGCATAGAGGCCTATCCTGATAAATGAAATATCCTCAAATATAAACGGGAATGAAGTTCTTTGAGAAACTTCTTTGTGACATGTGAATTCAACTCAGAGAGTTACAACTGAGTCTTCATGAAGCAGTTTGCTAATACTACCTTCCGGAAATCTGCAAAGTGATATTTGGGAGCACAGTGAGGGCTATGGGGAAAAAGGAAATATTGTCAGATAAAAATTGGAAAGAAGCGTTCTGAGAAACTGCATTTTGACATGTGAATGTATCTCACAGAGTTACACTTCACTTTTTATTGTTCAGTTTTCTAACACTGCTTTCTTCAAATCTGCAATGGGATATTTCTTAGTGCAATGAAGCTCATGGTGAAAAGGAAATATACTCAGAAAAAAACTAGAAAGAAGTTTTCTGAAAAACTGCTTTGTGATTTGTGAATTCGACTCACAGAGACACAGTTTGTTTCATGGAGTGGTCTATTACTACTCTCTTTGGGGAATCTGGGAAGCATTTCTTTGGATCACGTTGAGGCCTATCCTGATAAAGGAAATATCCTCAAATAAAAAAGGAAAAAGACGCTTTCTCAGAAACTTCTTTGTGATGTGTGAATTCATCTCACAGAGTTACAACAGAGTCTTCATGAAGCAATTTCCTAACACTACTTTCCGGAAATCTGCATAGTGATTTTTGGGAGCACATTGAGGGCTATGGTGAAGAAGGAAATATTATCAGATAAAAACTGAAAAGAAGCGTTCTAGGAAAGTGCTTTGTGACATGTGAGTGTACCTCATAGAATTACACTTCTTTTTTCATTGATCAGTGTACTAACACTGTTTTCTTGTAATCTGCAATGGGATATTTCTTATTGCAATGAAGCTTATGATGACAAAGGAAATATCCACAGATAAAAACTAGAAAGAACCTTTCTGAGAAAGTGCTCTGTGATTTGTGAATTCATCTCTCGAAGTCATACTTTTGTTTCTTAGAGCGGTGTATTACCACTGTGTTGGGGAATCTGAAAAGTGTTACCATGGATTGCTTTGAGGCCTATTCTGATAAAAGGAATATCCTCAATCAAAAACGTGAATGAAACTTTCTGAGAAACTTCTTTGTGATATGTGCATTCACCTCACAGAGTTACAACTGAGTCTTCATCAAGCAGTTTACTAACACTATTCTCCCAGAAACTGTAAAGTGATATTTGGGAGCACATAGAGGGCTATGGTGAAAGAGGAAATATCATCAGATAAAAACTGGAAAGAAGCGTTCTGAGAAACTGCATTGGGACATGTGAATGTATCTCACAGAGCTACACTTCTCTTTTCATTGATCAGCTTACTGACACTGTTTTTGTGAAATCTGCAATGGGATATTTCTCAGTGCAATGAAGCTTGTGGTGACAAAAGAAATATCCTCAGATAAAACGTGACATGTGAATGTATCTCACAGAATTTCACTTCTCTTTTCATTGATCAGTTTGCTAACACTGTTTTCTTGAAATCTTCAATGGGATATTTCTTAGTGCAATGAAGCTTACCGTGACAAAGGAAATATCCTCAGACAAAAACTAGAAAAAACCTTTCTGAGAAACTGCTTTGTGATGTGTGAATTTGACTCACAGAGTTACACTTTTGTTTCATGGAGCAGACTATTACTACTGTCTGTGGGGAATCTGATAAGGGATACTTTGGATTGCATTGAGACCTATCCTGAAAAAGGAAATATCCTCAATTAAAAACATGAAAGAAATTTTCTGAGAAACGTTTTGTGATATGCGAATTCATCTCACAGAATTACAACAGAGTCTTCATTAAGCAGTTTGCAAACACTACTTTCCGGCAATCTGCAAAGTGATATTTGGGAGTGCATTGAGGATTACGATGAAAAAGAAGATAGCATCAGATAAAAATTGGAAAGAAGCGTTCTGAGAAACTGCATTGTGACATGTGACTGCAACTCACAGAGTTACACTTTTCTATTCATGGATCAGTTTGCTAAAACTGTTTTCTTGAAATCGGCAATGGGATAATTCTTAGTGCAATGAAGCTTACGGTGACAAAAGAAATATACTCAGATAAAAAGTACAAATAACCTTTTAAGAAACTGCCTTAAGATATGTGAATTCATCCATAAAGAGTTACACTTTAGTTTCATGAAGCGGTCTATTAACACTGTCTTTGAGGAATCTGAGAAGGGATACTTTGGTTTGCATTCATGCCTATCATGGTAAAGAAATTATCCTCAATTAAAAACGTGAAAGAAGCTTTCTGAGAAACTTCTTTCTGATATTTGAATTCATCTCACAGAATTTCAGCTTAGTCTTCATGAAGAAGACTGCTAACACTACTTTTGGGGAATCTGAAAAGTTATATTTGGGAGCGCATTGAGGGCTATGATGAAAAAGAAAATATCATCAGATAAAAACTGGAAAGAAGCGTTCTGAGAAACTGCATTGGGACATGTGAGTGTATCTCAAAGAGTTACACTTTTCTATTTCATGTATCAGTTTGCTAACACTGTTTTCTTGAAATCTGCAATGGGATATTTCTTAGTGCAATGAAGCTTATGGTGACAAAGAAAATATCCTCCGATAAAAACCAGAAAGAAGCTTTTAGAGAAACTGCTTTGTGATGTGTGAATTTGTCTCACAGAGTTACACTTTCGTTTCATGGAGCAGATTATTACCACCGTCTTTAGGGAATCTGACAAGGGATACTTTGGATTGTATTGAGACGTATCTTGATAAAGGAAATATCCTCAAATAAAAACGTGAAAGAAGCTTTCTGAGAAACTTCTTCAGAATAGGTGAATTCACCTCACAGAGTTACAGCTTAGTCTTCATGAAGGAGTCTGCTAACACTAGTTTTGGAGAATCTGAAGAGTTATATTTGGGAGCGCATTGAGGGCTATGATGAAAAAGGGAATATCGTCAGATAAAAACTGGAAAGAAGCGTTCTGAGAAACTACATTGCGACATGTGAAAGCAACTGACAGAGTTATACTTTTCTATTCATGGATCAGTTTGGTAAAACTGTTTTCTTGAAATCTGCAAAGGGATATTTCTTAGTGCAAGGAAGCTTATGGTGACAAAGGAAATATACTCAGATAAAAACTAGAAAGTTTTCTGAGAAACTGCTTTCTGATGTGTGAATTCGTCTCTCAGAGTTATACTTTCGTTACATGGAGTGGTATATTACGACTGTCTTTGGGTATCTGAGAAGGGATACTGTGGATTGCTTTGAGGCCTATAGTGATAAACGAAATATCCTCAATTAAAAACATGAAAGAAACTTTCTGAGAAACTTCTTTGTGATATGTGCATTCACCTCACAGAGTTACAACTGAGTCTTCATGATGCAGTTTGCTAACACTACTTTCGGGGAATTAGCAAAGTGATATTTGGGAGCTCATTGAGGGCTATGGGGAAAAAGGAAATATCGTCAGATAAAACCTGGAAAGAAGCGTTCTGAGAAACTGCATTGTGACATGTGAATGTATTCTCACAGAGTTACACTTCTCTTTTCATTGATCAGTTTGCTAACACTGTTTTCTTGAAATCTGAAATGCGATATTTCTTAGTGCAATGAAGCTTAGGGTGACAAAGAAGATATCCTCAGATAAAAACTAGAAAGAAGGTTTCTGAGAAACTGCTTTGTGATGTGTGAATTCGATTC
>NW_027327139.1:0-20410 GCF_047675955.1 Chlorocebus sabaeus
GGGGCCCGGCTTCAGGACGTTTGGGGGCCTACAAAGGCCGCGGAGAGGGAGCTGGGCCGGAGCCGAGTCCAAAGAGGTTGTCGTGAGGCCGGAGATCGGCCCGCGGGCCGCAGCAGGAGCAGAACGAGCTGGGCCTGGACACGAGGCCGGGAGGCCGAAACTGGGCCTGGAGAGGCCGGACTGAGGAAGTTCGGGGCCTGGAGAGGCCGCCGAAAGGCAAAAGGGCTGGGCTGAGAGGCCGTTCCCCGTGACGAATGAGTTGGGCCTAATGAGGCCACGGGGAGTCGGAGGAGAGCGTGGCGGTGCTGCCGAAAGGCAAGAGGAGCTCTGGCCTGGGGAGGCCGCGGTCAGGTGAGAGCTGGGCGTGGACAGTCCACTGTGAGGCAGAGGCTGGGCCCGTGCAGGCCTTCGCGAGGCAGGAGGCTGGGCCTGGCGAGGCCGACTGGAGGTCAAGTCCTGGCTCTGAGGAGGTCGCCCAGAGGCGGTGATCGGGGCTGGGCCTCAAGAGGCCAGTGGCAGGCCGGAGGAGCTGGGCCTGGAGAGGCTGACCTGAGGAAGTCTGGCAGCTGGAGAGGGCGTGGAGAGGCAGGAGCTGGGCCGGCGGAGGCCGACTGGGCGACGAGTTGGGCCTGCAGGGGCCGCCGGGAGCGGGGAGCGAGCCCTGGGATAGGCCGAGTCGAGGCCAGCGTGGGCCTGCAGAGGCCGCCGGGAGGAGGAGCGGGGCACTGGAGAGGCTGACCTGAGGAAGTCTGGCAGCTGGAGAGGCCGAGGAGAGGCAGGAGCTGGGCCGGCGGAAGGGCGAGCTGGAGCGACGAGCACGGCCTGCAGGGGCCGCCGGGAGCAGGAGCGAGCCCTGGAGAGGCCGAGTCGAGGACAGCCTGGGTCTGCAGAGTCCGCCGGGAGGAGGAGCTGGGCCTGGAGAGGCTGTCTGAAGGAAGTCTGGGGCATGGAGACGCCATTGGAGGGCAGGAGCCGGGCCCGGAGAGGCCACCGTGGGGGCCCGGCTTCAGGACGTTTGGGGCCTACAAAGGCTGCGAAGAGGGAGCTGGGCCGGAGCCGAGTCCAAAGAGGCTGTCGTGAGGCCGGAGATCGGCCCGCGGCCGCAGCAGGAGCAGAACGAGCTGGGCCTGGACACGAGGCCGGGAGGCCGCAACTGGGCCTGGAGAGGCCGGGACTGAGGAAGTTCGGGGCCTGGAGAGGCCGCCGAAAGGCAAAGGCTGGGCCTGGAGAGGCCGTTCCCCGTGACGAATGAGTTGGGCCTAATGAGGCCACGGGGAGTCGGGAGGAGAGCGTGGCGGAGCTGCCGAAAGGCAAGAGGAGCTCTGCCTGGGGAGGCCGCGGTCAGGCGAGAGGCTGGGCGTGGACAGTCCACTGTGAGGCAGAGGCTGGGCCCGTGCAGGCCTTCGCGAGGCAGGAGGCTGGGCCTGGCGAGGCCGACTGGAGGTCAAGTCCTGGGCCTGAGGAGGTCGCCCAGAGGCGTGATCGGGGCTGGGCCTCAAGAGGCCAGTGGCAAGGCCGGAGGAGCTGGGCCTGGAGAGGCTGACCTGAGGAAGTCTGGCAGCTAGAGAGGGAGTGGAGAGGCTGGAGACGGCGTGGAGAGGCAGGAGCCGGGCCGGCGGAGGCCGACTGGGCGACGAGTTGGGCCTGCAGGGGCCGCCGGGAGCGGGAGCGAGCCCTGGATAGGCCGAAGTCGAGGCCAGCGTGGGCCCTGCAGAGGCCGCCGGGAGGAGGATTGCGGGCACTGGAGAGGCCTGACCTGAGGAAGTCTGGCAGCTGGAGAGGCCGAGGGAGAGGGCAGGAGCTGGGGCCGGCGGAAGGCGACTGGGCGACGAGCACGGCCTGCAGGGGCCGCCGGGAGCAGGAGCGAGCCCTGGAGAGGCCGAGTCGAGGACAGCCTGGGTCTGCAGAGTCCGCCGGGGAGGAGGAGCTGGGCCTGGAGAGGCTGTCTGAAGGAAGTCTGGGGCATGGAGGACGCCATTGGAGGGCAGGAGCCGGGCCCGGAGAGGCCACCGTGGGGTCCGGCTCTCAGGACGTTTGGGGCCTACAAAGGCCGCGGAGAGGGAGCTGGGGCCGGAGCCGAGTCCAAGAGGTTGTCGTGAGGCCTGGAGATCGGCCCGCGGGCCGCAGCAGGAGCAGAACGAGCTGGGCCTGGACACGAGGCCGGGAGGCCGCAACTGGGCCTGGAGAGGCCGGACTGAGGAGAGTTCGGGGCCTGGAGAGGCCGCCGAAAGGCAAAGGCTGGGCCTGGAGAGGCCGTTCCCCGTGACGAATGAGTTGGGCCTAATGAGGCCACGGGGGGAGTCGGGAGGAGAGCGTGGCGGAGCTGCCGAAAGGCAAGAGGAGCTCTGGCCTGGGGAGGGCCGCGGTCAGGCGAGAGCTGGGCGTGGACAGTCCACTGTGAGGCAGAGGCTGGGCCCGTGCTGGCCTTCGCGAGGCAGGAGGCTGGGCCTGGCGAGGCCGACTGGAGGTCAAGTCCTGGGCCTGAGGAGGTCGCCCAGAGGCGTCATCGGGGCTGGGCCTCAAGAGGGCCAGTGGCAGGCCGGAGGAGCTGGGCCTGGAGAGGCTGACCTGAGGGAAGTCTGGCAGCTGGAGAGGGCGTGGAGAGGCAGGAGCTGGGCCGGCGGAGGGCCGACTGGGCGACGAGTTGGCCTGCAGGGGCCGCCGGGAGCGGGAGCGAGCCCTGGATAGGCCGAGTCGAGGCCAGCGTGGGCCTGCAGAGGCCGCCGGGAGGAGGAGCGGGCACTGGAGAGGCTGACCTGAGGAAGTCTGGCAGCTGGAGAGGCCGAAGGAGAGGCAGGAGCCTGGGCCGGCGAAGGCGACTGGGCGACAGCACGGCCTGCAGGGGCCGGGCCGGGAGCAGGAGCGAGCCCTGGAGAGGCCGAGTCGAGGACAGCCTGGGTCTGCAGAGTCCGCCGGGAGGAGGAGCTGGGCCTGGAGAGGCTGTCTGAAGGAAAGTCTGGGGCATGGAGACGCCATTGGAAGGCAGGAGCCGGCCCGGAGAGGCCAACCGTGGGGCCCGGCTTCAGGACGTTTGGGGCCTACAAAGGCCGCGGAGAGGGAGCTGGGCCGAGCCGAGTCCAAAGAGGTTGTCGTGAGGCCGGAGATCGGCCCGCGGCCGCAGCAGGAGCAGAACGAGCTGGGCCTGGACACGAGGCCGGGAGGCCGCAACTGGGGCCTGGAGAGGCCGGACTGAGGAAGTTCGGGGCCTGGAGAGGCCGCCGAAGGCAAAGGCTGGGCCTGGAGAGGCCGTTCCCCGTGACGAAATGAGTTGGGCCTAATGAGGCCACGGGGAGTCGGGAGGAGAGCGTGGCGGAGCTGCCGAAAGGCAAGAGGAGCTCTGGCCTGGGGAGGCCGCGGTCAGGCGAGAGCTGGGCGTGGACAGTCCACTGTGAGGCAGAGGCTGGGCCCGTGCAGGCCTTCGCGAGGCAGGAGGCTGGGCCTGGCGAGGCCGACTGGAGGTCAAGTCCGGGCCTGAGGAGGTCGCCCAGAGGCGTGATCGGGGCTGGGCCTCAAGAGGCCAGTGGCAGGCCGGAGGAGCTGGGCCTGGAGAGGCTGACCTGAGGAAGTCTGGCAGCTGGAGAGGGCGTGGAGAGGCAGGAGCTGGGCCGGCGGAGGCCGACTGGGCGACGAGTTGGGCCTGCAGGGGCCGCCGGGAGCGGGAGCGAGCCCTGGATAGGCCGAGTCGAGGCCAGCGTGGGCCTGCAGAGGCCGCTGGGAGGAGGAGCGGGCACTGGAGAGGCTGACCTGAGGAAGTCTGGCAGCTGAGAGGCCGAGGAGAGGCAGGAGCTGGGCCGGCGGAAGGCGACTGGGCGACGAGCACGGCCTGCAGGGGGCCGCCGGGAGCAGGAGCGAGCCCTGGAGAGGCCGAGTCGAGGACAGCCTGGGTCTGCAGAGTCCGCCGGGAGGAGGAGCTGGGCCTGGAGAGGCTGTCTGAAGGAAGTCTGGGGCATGGAGATGCCATTGGAGGGCAGGAGCCGGGCCCGGAGAGGCCACCGTGGGGCCGGCTTCAGGACGTTTGGGGCCTACAAAGGCCGCGGAGAGGGAGCTGGGCCGGAGCCGAGTCCAAAGAGGTTGTCGTGAGGCCGGAGATCGGCCCGCGGCCGCAGCAGGAGCAGAACGAGCTGGGCCTGGACACGAGGCGGGAGGCCGCAACTGGGCCTGGAGAGGCCGGACTGAGGAAGTTCGGGGCCTGGAGAGGCCGCCGAAAGGCAAAGGCTGGGCCTGGAGAGGCCGTTCCCCGTGACGAATGAGTTGGGCCTAATGAGGCCACGGGGGAGTCGGGAGGAGAGCGTGGCGGAGCTGCCGAAAGGCAAGAGGAGCTCTGGCCTGGGGAGGCCGCGGTCAGGCGAGAGCTGGGCGTGGACAGTCCACTGTGAGGCAGAGGCTGGGCCCGTGCAGGCCTTCGCGAGGCAGGAGGCTGGGCCTGGCGAGGCCGACTGGAGGTCAAGTCCTGGGCCTGAGGAGGTCGCCCAGAGGCGTCATCGGGGCTGGGCCTCAAGAGGCCAGTGGCAGGCCGGAGGAGCTGGGCCTGGAGAGGCTGACCTGAGGAAGTCTGGCAGCTGGAGAGGGAGTGGAGAGGCTGGAGAGGGCGTGGAGAGGCAGGAGCCGGGCCGGCGGAGGCCGACTGGGCCACGAGTTGGGCCTGCAGGGGCCGCCGGGAGCGGGAGCGAGCCCTGGATAGGCCGAGTCGAGGCCAGCGTGGGCCTGCAGAGGCCGCCGGGAGGAGGAGCGGGCACTGGAGAGGCTGACCTGAGGAAGTCTGGCAGCTGGAGAGGCCGAGGAGAGGCAGGAGCTGGGCCGGCGGAAGGCGACTGGGCGACGAGCACGGCCTGCAGGGGCCGCCGGGAGCAGGAGCGAGCCCTGGAGAGGCCGAGTCGAGGACAGCCTGGGTCTGCAGAGTCCGCCGGGAGGAGGAGCTGGGCCTGGAGAGGCTGTCTGAAGGAAGTCTGGGGCATGGAGACGCCATTGGAGGGCAGGAGCCGGGCCCGGAGAGGCCACCGTGGGGCCCGGCTTCAGGACGTTTGGGGCCTACAAAGGCCGCGGAGAGGGAGCTGGGCCGGAGCCGAGTCCAAAGAGGTTGTCGTGAGGCCGGAGATCGGCCCGCGGCCGCAGCAGGAGCAGAACGAGCTGGGCCTGGACACGAGGCCGGGAGGCCGCAACTGGGCCTGGAGAGGCCGGACTGAGGAAGTTCGGGGCCTGGAGAGGCCGCCGAAAGGCAAAGGCTGGGCCTGGAGAGGCCGTTCCCCGTGACGAATGAGTTGGGCCTAATGAGGCCACGGGGAGTCGGGAGGAGAGCGTGGCGGAGCTGCCGAAAGGCAAGAGGAGCTCTGGCCTGGGGAGGCCGCGGTCAGGCGAGAGCTGGGCGTGGACAGTCCACTGTGAGGCAGAGGCTGGGCCCGTGCAGGCCTTCGCGAGGCAGGAGGCTGGGCCTGGCGAGGCCGACTGGAGGTCAAGTCCTGGGCCTGAGGAGGTCGCCCAGAGGCGTCATCGGGGCTGGGCCTCAAGAGGCCAGTGGCAGGCCGGAGGAGCTGGGCCTGGAGAGGCTGACCTGAGGAAGTCTGGCAGCTGGAGAGGGCGTGGAGAGGCAGGAGCTGGGCCGGCGGAGGCCGACTGGGCGACGAGTTGGGCCTGCAGGGGCCGCCGGGAGCGGGAGCGAGCCCTGGATAGGCCGAGTCGAGGCCAGCATGGGCCTGCAGAGGCCGCCGGGAGGAGGAGCGGGCACTGGAGAGGCTGACCTGAGGAAGTCTGGCAGCTGGAGAGGCCGAGGAGAGGCAGGAGCTGGGCCGGCGGAAGGCGACTGGGCGACGAGCACGGCCTGCAGGGGCCGCCGGGAGCAGGAGCGAGCCCTGGAGAGGCCGAGTCGAGGACAGCCTGGGTCTGCAGAGTCCGCCGGGAGGAGGAGCTGGGCCTGGAGAGGCTGTCTGAAGGAAGTCTGGGGCATGGAGACGCCATTGGAGGGCAGGAGCCGGGCCCGGAGAGGCCACCGTGGGGCCCGGCTTCAGGACGTTTGGGGCCTACAAAGGCCGCGGAGAGGGAGCTGGGCCGGAGCCGAGTCCAAAGAGGTTGTCGTGAGGCCGGAGATCGGCCCGCGGCCGCAGCAGGAGCAGAACGAGCTGGGCCTGGACACGAGGCCGGGAGGCCGCAACTGGGCCTGGAGAGGCCGGACTGAGGAAGTTCGGGGCCTGGAGAGGCCGCCGAAAGGCAAAGGCTGGGCCTGGAGAGGCCGTTCCCCGTGACGAATGAGTTGGGCCTAATGAGGCCACGGGGAGTCGGGAGGAGAGCGTGGCGGAGCTGCCGAAAGGCAAGAGGAGCTCTGGCCTGGGGAGGCCGCGGTCAGGCGAGAGCTGGGCGTGGACAGTCCACTGTGAGGCAGAGGCTGGGCCCGTGCAGGCCTTCGCGAGGCAGGAGGCTGGGCCTGGCGAGGCCGACTGGAGGTCAAGTCCTGGGCCTGAGGAGGTCGCCCAGAGGCGTGATCGGGGCTGGGCCTCAAGAGGCCAGTGGCAGGCCGGAGGAGCTGGGCCTGGAGAGGCTGACCTGAGGAAGTCTGGCAGCTGGAGAGGGCGTGGAGAGGCAGGAGCTGGGCCGGCGGAGGCCGACTGGGCGACGAGTTGGGCCTGCAGGGGCCGCCGGGAGCGGGAGCGAGCCCTGGATAGGCCAAGTCGAGGCCAGCGTGGGCCTGCAGAGGCCGCCGGGAGGAGGAGCGGGCACTGGAGAGGCTGACCTGAGGAAGTCTGGCAGCTGGAGAGGCCGAGGAGAGGCAGGAGCTGGGCCGGCGGAAGGCGACTGGGCGACGAGCACGGCCTGCAGGGGCCGCCGGGAGCAGGAGCGAGCCCTGGAGAGGCCGAGTCGAGGACAGCCTGGGTCTGCAGAGTCCGCCGGGAGGAGGAGCTGGGCCTGGAGAGGCTGTCTGAAGGAAGTCTGGGGCATGGAGACGCCACTGGAGGGCAGGAGCCGCGCCCGGAGAGGCCACCGTGGGGCCCGGCTTCAGGACGTTTGGGGCCTACAAAGGCTGCGGAGAGGGAGCTGGGCCGGAGCCGAGTCCAAAGAGGTTGTCGTGCGGCCGGAGATCGGCCCGCGGCCGCAGCAGGAGCAGAACGAGCTGGGCCTGGACACGAGGCCGGGAGGCCGCAACTGGGCCTGGAGAGGCCGGACTGAGGAAGTTCGGGGCCTGGAGAGGCCGCCGAAAGGCAAAGGCTGGGCCTGGAGAGGCCGTTCCCCGTGACGAATGAGTTGGGCCTAATGAGGCCACGGGGAGTCGGGAGGAGAGCGTGGCGGAGCTGCCGAAAGGCAAGAGGAGCTCTGGCCTGGGGAGGCCGCGGTCAGGCGAGAGCTGGGCGTGGACAGTCCACTGTGAGGCAGAGGCTGGGCCCGTGCAGGCCTTCGCGAGGCAGGAGGCTGGGCCTGGCGAGGCCGACTGGAGGTCAAGTCCTGGGCCTGAGGAGGTCGCCCAGAGGCGTCATCGGGGCTGGGCCTCAAGAGGCCAGTGGCAGGCCGGAGGAGCTGGGCCTGGAGAGGCTGACCTGAGGAAGTCTGGCAGCTGGAGAGGGAGTGGAGAGGCTGGAGAGGGCGTGGAGAGGCAGGAGCCGGGCCGGCGGAGGCCGACTGGGCCACGAGTTGGGCCTGCAGGGGCCGCCGGGAGCGGGAGCGAGCCCTGGATAGGCCGAGTCGAGGCCAGCGTGGGCCTGCAGAGGCCGCCGGGAGGAGGAGCGGGCACTGGAGAGGCTGACCTGAGGAAGTCTGGCAGCTGGAGAGGCCGAGGAGAGGCAGGAGCTGGGCCGGCGGAAGGCGACTGGGCGACGAGCACGGCCTGCAGGGGCCGCCGGGAGCAGGAGCGAGCCCTGGAGAGGCCGAGTCGAGGACAGCCTGGGTCTGCAGAGTCCGCCGGGAGGAGGAGCTGGGCCTGGAGAGGCTGTCTGAAGGAAGTCTGGGGCATGGAGACGCCATTGGAGGGCAGGAGCCGGGCCCGGAGAGGCCACCGTGGGGCCCGGCTTCAGGACGTTTGGGGCCTACAAAGGCCGCGGAGAGGGAGCTGGGCCGGAGCCGAGTCCAAAGAGGTTGTCGTGAGGCCGGAGATCGGCCCGCGGCCGCAGCAGGAGCAGAACGAGCTGGGCCTGGACACGAGGCCGGGAGGCCGCAACTGGGCCTGGAGAGGCCGGACTGAGGAAGTTCGGGGCCTGGAGAGGCCGCCGAAAGGCAAAGGCTGGGCCTGGAGAGGCCGTTCCCCGTGACGAATGAGTTGGGCCTAATGAGGCCACGGGGAGTCGGGAGGAGAGCGTGGCGGAGCTGCCGAAAGGCAAGAGGAGCTCTGGCCTGGGGAGGCCGCGGTCAGGCGAGAGCTGGGCGTGGACAGTCCACTGTGAGGCAGAGGCTGGGCCCGTGCAGGCCTTCGCGAGGCAGGAGGCTGGGCCTGGCGAGGCCGACTGGAGGTCAAGTCCTGGGCCTGAGGAGGTCGCCCAGAGGCGTCATCGGGGCTGGGCCTCAAGAGGCCAGTGGCAGGCCGGAGGAGCTGGGCCTGGAGAGGCTGACCTGAGGAAGTCTGGCAGCTGGAGAGGGCGTGGAGAAGCAGGAGCTGGGCCGGCGGAGGCCGACTGGGCGACGAGTTGGGCCTGCAGGGGCCGCCGGGAGCGGGAGCGAGCCCTGGATAGGCCGAGTCGAGGCCAGCGTGGGCCTGCAGAGGCCGCCGGGAGGAGGAGCGGGCACTGGAGAGGCTGACCTGAGGAAGTCTGGCAGCTGGAGAGGCCGAGGAGAGGCAGGAGCTGGGCCGGCGGAAGGCGACTGGGCGACGAGCACGGCCTGCAGGGGCCGCCGGGAGCAGGAGCGAGCCCTGGAGAGGCCGAGTCGAGGACAGCCTGGGTCTGCAGAGTCCGCCGGGAGGAGGAGCTGGGCCTGGAGAGGCTGTCTGAAGGAAGTCTGGGGCATGGAGACGCCATTGGAGGGCAGGAGCCGGGCCCGGAGAGGCCACCGTGGGGCCCGGCTTCAGGACGTTTGGGGCCTACAAAGGCTGCGAAGAGGGAGCTGGGCCGGAGCCGAGTCCAAAGAGGCTGTCGTGAGGCCGGAGATCGGCCCGCGGCCGCAGCAGGAGCAGAACGAGCTGGGCCTGGACACGAGGCCGGGAGGCCGCAACTGGGCCTGGAGAGGCCGGACTGAGGAAGTTCGGGGCCTGGAAAGGCCGCCGAAAGGCAAAGGCTGGGCCTGGAGAGGCCGTTCCCCGTGACGAATGAGTTGGGCCTAATGAGGCCACGGGGAGTCGGGAGGAGAGCGTGGCGGAGCTGCCGAAAGGCAAGAGGAGCTCTGGCCTGGGGAGGCCGCGGTCAGGCGAGAGCTGGGCGTGGACAGTCCACTGTGAGGCAGAGGCTGGGCCCGTGCAGGCCTTCGCGAGGCAGGAGGCTGGGCCTGGCGAGGCCGACTGGAGGTCAAGTCCTGGGCCTGAGGAGGTCGCCCAGAGGCGTGATCGGGGCTGGGCCTCAAGAGGCCAGTGGCAGGCCGGAGGAGCTGGGCCTGGAGAGGCTGACCTGAGGAAGTCTGGCAGCTAGAGAGGGAGTGGAGAGGCTGGAGACGGCGTGGAGAGGCAGGAGCCGGGCCGGCGGAGGCCGACTGGGCGACGAGTTGGGCCTGCAGGGGCCGCCGGGAGCGGGAGCGAGCCCTGGATAGGCCGAGTCGAGGCCAGCGTGGGCCTGCAGAGGCCGCCGGGAGGAGGAGCGGGCACTGGAGAGGCTGACCTGAGGAAGTCTGGCAGCTGGAGAGGCCGAGGAGAGGCAGGAGCTGGGCCGGCGGAAGGCGACTGGGCGACGAGCACGGCCTGCAGGGGCCGCCGGGAGCAGGAGCGAGCCCTGGAGAGGCCGAGTCGAGGACAGCCTGGGTCTGCAGAGTCCGCCGGGAGGAGGAGCTGGGCCTGGAGAGGCTGTCTGAAGGAAGTCTGGGGCATGGAGACGCCATTGGAGGGCAGGAGCCGGGCCCGGAGAGGCCACCGTGGGGCCCGGCTTCAGGACGTTTGGGGCCTACAAAGGCCGCGGAGAGGGAGCTGGGCCGGAGCCGAGTCCAAAGAGGTTGTCGTGAGGCCGGAGATCGGCCCGCGGCCGCAGCAGGAGCAGAACGAGCTGGGCCTGGACACGAGGCCGGGAGGCCGCAACTGGGCCTGGAGAGGCCGGACTGAGGAAGTTCGGGGCCTGGAGAGGCCGCCGAAAGGCAAAGGCTGGGCCTGGAGAGGCCGTTCCCCGTGACGAATGAGTTGGGCCTAATGAGGCCACGGGGAGTCGGGAGGAGAGCGTGGCGGTGCTGCCGAAAGGCAAGAGGAGCTCTGGCCTGGGGAGGCCGCGGTCAGGTGAGAGCTGGGCGTGGACAGTCCACTGTGAGGCAGAGGCTGGGCCCGTGCAGGCCTTCGCGAGGCAGGAGGCTGGGCCTGGCGAGGCCGACTGGAGGTCAAGTCCTGGGCCTGAGGAGGTCGCCCAGAGGCGTGATCGGGGCTGGGCCTCAAGAGGCCAGTGGCAGGCCGGAGGAGCTGGGCCTGGAGAGGCTGACCTGAGGAAGTCTGGCAGCTGGAGAGGGCGTGGAGAGGCAGGAGCTGGGCCGGCGGAGGCCGACTGGGCGACGAGTTGGGCCTGCAGGGGCCGCCGGGAGCGGGAGCGAGCCCTGGATAGGCCGAGTCGAGGCCAGCGTGGGCCTGCAGAGGCCGCCGGGAGGAGGAGCGGGCACTGGAGAGGCTGACCTGAGGAAGTCTGGCAGCTGGAGAGGCCGAGGAGAGGCAGGAGCTGGGCCGGCGGAAGGCGACTGGGCGACGAGCACGGCCTGCAGGGGCCGCCGGGAGCAGGAGCGAGCCCTGGAGAGGCCGAGTCGAGGACAGCCTGGGTCTGCAGAGTCCGCCGGGAGGAGGAGCTGGGCCTGGAGAGGCTGTCTGAAGGAAGTCTGGGGCATGGAGACGCCATTGGAGGGCAGGAGCCGGGCCCGGAGAGGCCACCGTGGGGCCCGGCTTCAGGACGTTTGGGGCCTACAAAGGCTGCGAAGAGGGAGCTGGGCCGGAGCCGAGTCCAAAGAGGCTGTCGTGAGGCCGGAGATCGGCCCGCGGCCGCAGCAGGAGCAGAACGAGCTGGGCCTGGACACGAGGCCGGGAGGCCGCAACTGGGCCTGGAGAGGCCGGACTGAGGAAGTTCGGGGCCTGGAGAGGCCGCCGAAAGGCAAAGGCTGGGCCTGGAGAGGCCGTTCCCCGTGACGAATGAGTTGGGCCTAATGAGGCCACGGGGAGTCGGGAGGAGAGCGTGGCGGAGCTGCCGAAAGGCAAGAGGAGCTCTGGCCTGGGGAGGCCGCGGTCAGGCGAGAGCTGGGCGTGGACAGTCCACTGTGAGGCAGAGGCTGGGCCCGTGCAGGCCTTCGCGAGGCAGGAGGCTGGGCCTGGCGAGGCCGACTGGAGGTCAAGTCCTGGGCCTGAGGAGGTCGCCCAGAGGCGTGATCGGGGCTGGGCCTCAAGAGGCCAGTGGCAGGCCGGAGGAGCTGGGCCTGGAGAGGCTGACCTGAGGAAGTCTGGCAGCTAGAGAGGGAGTGGAGAGGCTGGAGACGGCGTGGAGAGGCAGGAGCCGGGCCGGCGGAGGCCGACTGGGCGACGAGTTGGGCCTGCAGGGGCCGCCGGGAGCGGGAGCGAGCCCTGGATAGGCCGAGTCGAGGCCAGCGTGGGCCTGCAGAGGCCGCCGGGAGGAGGAGCGGGCACTGGAGAGGCTGACCTGAGGAAGTCTGGCAGCTGGAGAGGCCGAGGAGAGGCAGGAGCTGGGCCGGCGGAAGGCGACTGGGCGACGAGCACGGCCTGCAGGGGCCGCCGGGAGCAGGAGCGAGCCCTGGAGAGGCCGAGTCGAGGACAGCCTGGGTCTGCAGAGTCCGCCGGGAGGAGGAGCTGGGCCTGGAGAGGCTGTCTGAAGGAAGTCTGGGGCATGGAGACGCCATTGGAGGGCAGGAGCCGGGCCCGGAGAGGCCACCGTGGGGTCCGGCTTCAGGACGTTTGGGGCCTACAAAGGCCGCGGAGAGGGAGCTGGGCCGGAGCCGAGTCCAAAGAGGTTGTCGTGAGGCCGGAGATCGGCCCGCGGCCGCAGCAGGAGCAGAACGAGCTGGGCCTGGACACGAGGCCGGGAGGCCGCAACTGGGCCTGGAGAGGCCGGACTGAGGAAGTTCGGGGCCTGGAGAGGCCGCCGAAAGGCAAAGGCTGGGCCTGGAGAGGCCGTTCCCCGTGACGAATGAGTTGGGCCTAATGAGGCCACGGGGAGTCGGGAGGAGAGCGTGGCGGAGCTGCCGAAAGGCAAGAGGAGCTCTGGCCTGGGGAGGCCGCGGTCAGGCGAGAGCTGGGCGTGGACAGTCCACTGTGAGGCAGAGGCTGGGCCCGTGCAGGCCTTCGCGAGGCAGGAGGCTGGGCCTGGCGAGGCCGACTGGAGGTCAAGTCCTGGGCCTGAGGAGGTCGCCCAGAGGCGTCATCGGGGCTGGGCCTCAAGAGGCCAGTGGCAGGCCGGAGGAGCTGGGCCTGGAGAGGCTGACCTGAGGAAGTCTGGCAGCTGGAGAGGGCGTGGAGAGGCAGGAGCTGGGCCGGCGGAGGCCGACTGGGCGACGAGTTGGGCCTGCAGGGGCCGCCGGGAGCGGGAGCGAGCCCTGGATAGGCCGAGTCGAGGCCAGCGTGGGCCTGCAGAGGCCGCCGGGAGGAGGAGCGGGCACTGGAGAGGCTGACCTGAGGAAGTCTGGCAGCTGGAGAGGCCGAGGAGAGGCAGGAGCTGGGCCGGCGGAAGGCGACTGGGCGACGAGCACGGCCTGCAGGGGCCGCCGGGAGCAGGAGCGAGCCCTGGAGAGGCCGAGTCGAGGACAGCCTGGGTCTGCAGAGTCCGCCGGGAGGAGGAGCTGGGCCTGGAGAGGCTGTCTGAAGGAAGTCTGGGGCATGGAGACGCCATTGGAAGGCAGGAGCCGGGCCCGGAGAGGCCACCGTGGGGCCCGGCTTCAGGACGTTTGGGGCCTACAAAGGCCGCGGAGAGGGAGCTGGGCCGGAGCCGAGTCCAAAGAGGTTGTCGTGAGGCCGGAGATCGGCCCGCGGCCGCAGCAGGAGCAGAACGAGCTGGGCCTGGACACGAGGCCGGGAGGCCGCAACTGGGCCTGGAGAGGCCGGACTGAGGAAGTTCGGGGCCTGGAGAGGCCGCCGAAAGGCAAAGGCTGGGCCTGGAGAGGCCGTTCCCCGTGACGAATGAGTTGGGCCTAATGAGGCCACGGGGAGTCGGGAGGAGAGCGTGGCGGAGCTGCCGAAAGGCAAGAGGAGCTCTGGCCTGGGGAGGCCGCGGTCAGGCGAGAGCTGGGCGTGGACAGTCCACTGTGAGGCAGAGGCTGGGCCCGTGCAGGCCTTCGCGAGGCAGGAGGCTGGGCCTGGCGAGGCCGACTGGAGGTCAAGTCCTGGGCCTGAGGAGGTCGCCCAGAGGCGTGATCGGGGCTGGGCCTCAAGAGGCCAGTGGCAGGCCGGAGGAGCTGGGCCTGGAGAGGCTGACCTGAGGAAGTCTGGCAGCTGGAGAGGGCGTGGAGAGGCAGGAGCTGGGCCGGCGGAGGCCGACTGGGCGACGAGTTGGGCCTGCAGGGGCCGCCGGGAGCGGGAGCGAGCCCTGGATAGGCCGAGTCGAGGCCAGCGTGGGCCTGCAGAGGCCGCCGGGAGGAGGAGCGGGCACTGGAGAGGCTGACCTGAGGAAGTCTGGCAGCTGGAGAGGCCGAGGAGAGGCAGGAGCTGGGCCGGCGGAAGGCGACTGGGCGACGAGCACGGCCTGCAGGGGCCGCCGGGAGCAGGAGCGAGCCCTGGAGAGGCCGAGTCGAGGACAGCCTGGGTCTGCAGAGTCCGCCGGGAGGAGGAGCTGGGCCTGGAGAGGCTGTCTGAAGGAAGTCTGGGGCATGGAGATGCCATTGGAGGGCAGGAGCCGGGCCCGGAGAGGCCACCGTGGGGCCCGGCTTCAGGACGTTTGGGGCCTACAAAGGCCGCGGAGAGGGAGCTGGGCCGGAGCCGAGTCCAAAGAGGTTGTCGTGAGGCCGGAGATCGGCCCGCGGCCGCAGCAGGAGCAGAACGAGCTGGGCCTGGACACGAGGCCGGGAGGCCGCAACTGGGCCTGGAGAGGCCGGACTGAGGAAGTTCGGGGCCTGGAGAGGCCGCCGAAAGGCAAAGGCTGGGCCTGGAGAGGCCGTTCCCCGTGACGAATGAGTTGGGCCTAATGAGGCCACGGGGAGTCGGGAGGAGAGCGTGGCGGAGCTGCCGAAAGGCAAGAGGAGCTCTGGCCTGGGGAGGCCGCGGTCAGGCGAGAGCTGGGCGTGGACAGTCCACTGTGAGGCAGAGGCTGGGCCCGTGCAGGCCTTCGCGAGGCAGGAGGCTGGGCCTGGCGAGGCCGACTGGAGGTCAAGTCCTGGGCCTGAGGAGGTCGCCCAGAGGCGTCATCGGGGCTGGGCCTCAAGAGGCCAGTGGCAGGCCGGAGGAGCTGGGCCTGGAGAGGCTGACCTGAGGAAGTCTGGCAGCTGGAGAGGGAGTGGAGAGGCTGGAGAGGGCGTGGAGAGGCAGGAGCCGGGCCGGCGGAGGCCGACTGGGCCACGAGTTGGGCCTGCAGGGGCCGCCGGGAGCGGGAGCGAGCCCTGGATAGGCCGAGTCGAGGCCAGCGTGGGCCTGCAGAGGCCGCCGGGAGGAGGAGCGGGCACTGGAGAGGCTGACCTGAGGAAGTCTGGCAGCTGGAGAGGCCGAGGAGAGGCAGGAGCTGGGCCGGCGGAAGGCGACTGGGCGACGAGCACGGCCTGCAGGGGCCGCCGGGAGCAGGAGCGAGCCCTGGAGAGGCCGAGTCGAGGACAGCCTGGGTCTGCAGAGTCCGCCGGGAGGAGGAGCTGGGCCTGGAGAGGCTGTCTGAAGGAAGTCTGGGGCATGGAGACGCCATTGGAGGGCAGGAGCCGGGCCCGGAGAGGCCACCGTGGGGCCCGGCTTCAGGACGTTTGGGGCCTACAAAGGCCGCGGAGAGGGAGCTGGGCCGGAGCCGAGTCCAAAGAGGTTGTCGTGAGGCCGGAGATCGGCCCGCGGCCGCAGCAGGAGCAGAACGAGCTGGGCCTGGACACGAGGCCGGGAGGCCGCAACTGGGCCTGGAGAGGCCGGACTGAGGAAGTTCGGGGCCTGGAGAGGCCGCCGAAAGGCAAAGGCTGGGCCTGGAGAGGCCGTTCCCCGTGACGAATGAGTTGGGCCTAATGAGGCCACGGGGAGTCGGGAGGAGAGCGTGGCGGAGCTGCCGAAAGGCAAGAGGAGCTCTGGCCTGGGGAGGCCGCGGTCAGGCGAGAGCTGGGCGTGGACAGTCCACTGTGAGGCAGAGGCTGGGCCCGTGCAGGCCTTCGCGAGGCAGGAGGCTGGGCCTGGCGAGGCCGACTGGAGGTCAAGTCCTGGGCCTGAGGAGGTCGCCCAGAGGCGTCATCGGGGCTGGGCCTCAAGAGGCCAGTGGCAGGCCGGAGGAGCTGGGCCTGGAGAGGCTGACCTGAGGAAGTCTGGCAGCTGGAGAGGGCGTGGAGAGGCAGGAGCTGGGCCGGCGGAGGCCGACTGGGCGACGAGTTGGGCCTGCAGGGGCCGCCGGGAGCGGGAGCGAGCCCTGGATAGGCCGAGTCGAGGCCAGCATGGGCCTGCAGAGGCCGCCGGGAGGAGGAGCGGGCACTGGAGAGGCTGACCTGAGGAAGTCTGGCAGCTGGAGAGGCCGAGGAGAGGCAGGAGCTGGGCCGGCGGAAGGCGACTGGGCGACGAGCACGGCCTGCAGGGGCCGCCGGGAGCAGGAGCGAGCCCTGGAGAGGCCGAGTCGAGGACAGCCTGGGTCTGCAGAGTCCGCCGGGAGGAGGAGCTGGGCCTGGAGAGGCTGTCTGAAGGAAGTCTGGGGCATGGAGACGCCATTGGAGGGCAGGAGCCGGGCCCGGAGAGGCCACCGTGGGGCCCGGCTTCAGGACGTTTGGGGCCTACAAAGGCCGCGGAGAGGGAGCTGGGCCGGAGCCGAGTCCAAAGAGGTTGTCGTGAGGCCGGAGATCGGCCCGCGGCCGCAGCAGGAGCAGAACGAGCTGGGCCTGGACACGAGGCCGGGAGGCCGCAACTGGGCCTGGAGAGGCCGGACTGAGGAAGTTCGGGGCCTGGAGAGGCCGCCGAAAGGCAAAGGCTGGGCCTGGAGAGGCCGTTCCCCGTGACGAATGAGTTGGGCCTAATGAGGCCACGGGGAGTCGGGAGGAGAGCGTGGCGGAGCTGCCGAAAGGCAAGAGGAGCTCTGGCCTGGGGAGGCCGCGGTCAGGCGAGAGCTGGGCGTGGACAGTCCACTGTGAGGCAGAGGCTGGGCCCGTGCAGGCCTTCGCGAGGCAGGAGGCTGGGCCTGGCGAGGCCGACTGGAGGTCAAGTCCTGGGCCTGAGGAGGTCGCCCAGAGGCGTGATCGGGGCTGGGCCTCAAGAGGCCAGTGGCAGGCCGGAGGAGCTGGGCCTGGAGAGGCTGACCTGAGGAAGTCTGGCAGCTGGAGAGGGCGTGGAGAGGCAGGAGCTGGGCCGGCGGAGGCCGACTGGGCGACGAGTTGGGCCTGCAGGGGCCGCCGGGAGCGGGAGCGAGCCCTGGATAGGCCAAGTCGAGGCCAGCGTGGGCCTGCAGAGGCCGCCGGGAGGAGGAGCGGGCACTGGAGAGGCTGACCTGAGGAAGTCTGGCAGCTGGAGAGGCCGAGGAGAGGCAGGAGCTGGGCCGGCGGAAGGCGACTGGGCGACGAGCACGGCCTGCAGGGGCCGCCGGGAGCAGGAGCGAGCCCTGGAGAGGCCGAGTCGAGGACAGCCTGGGTCTGCAGAGTCCGCCGGGAGGAGGAGCTGGGCCTGGAGAGGCTGTCTGAAGGAAGTCTGGGGCATGGAGACGCCACTGGAGGGCAGGAGCCGCGCCCGGAGAGGCCACCGTGGGGCCCGGCTTCAGGACGTTTGGGGCCTACAAAGGCTGCGGAGAGGGAGCTGGGCCGGAGCCGAGTCCAAAGAGGTTGTCGTGCGGCCGGAGATCGGCCCGCGGCCGCAGCAGGAGCAGAACGAGCTGGGCCTGGACACGAGGCCGGGAGGCCGCAACTGGGCCTGGAGAGGCCGGACTGAGGAAGTTCGGGGCCTGGAGAGGCCGCCGAAAGGCAAAGGCTGGGCCTGGAGAGGCCGTTCCCCGTGACGAATGAGTTGGGCCTAATGAGGCCACGGGGAGTCGGGAGGAGAGCGTGGCGGAGCTGCCGAAAGGCAAGAGGAGCTCTGGCCTGGGGAGGCCGCGGTCAGGCGAGAGCTGGGCGTGGACAGTCCACTGTGAGGCAGAGGCTGGGCCCGTGCAGGCCTTCGCGAGGCAGGAGGCTGGGCCTGGCGAGGCCGACTGGAGGTCAAGTCCTGGGCCTGAGGAGGTCGCCCAGAGGCGTCATCGGGGCTGGGCCTCAAGAGGCCAGTGGCAGGCCGGAGGAGCTGGGCCTGGAGAGGCTGACCTGAGGAAGTCTGGCAGCTGGAGAGGGAGTGGAGAGGCTGGAGAGGGCGTGGAGAGGCAGGAGCCGGGCCGGCGGAGGCCGACTGGGCCACGAGTTGGGCCTGCAGGGGCCGCCGGGAGCGGGAGCGAGCCCTGGATAGGCCGAGTCGAGGCCAGCGTGGGCCTGCAGAGGCCGCCGGGAGGAGGAGCGGGCACTGGAGAGGCTGACCTGAGGAAGTCTGGCAGCTGGAGAGGCCGAGGAGAGGCAGGAGCTGGGCCGGCGGAAGGCGACTGGGCGACGAGCACGGCCTGCAGGGGCCGCCGGGAGCAGGAGCGAGCCCTGGAGAGGCCGAGTCGAGGACAGCCTGGGTCTGCAGAGTCCGCCGGGAGGAGGAGCTGGGCCTGGAGAGGCTGTCTGAAGGAAGTCTGGGGCATGGAGACGCCATTGGAGGGCAGGAGCCGGGCCCGGAGAGGCCACCGTGGGGCCCGGCTTCAGGACGTTTGGGGCCTACAAAGGCCGCGGAGAGGGAGCTGGGCCGGAGCCGAGTCCAAAGAGGTTGTCGTGAGGCCGGAGATCGGCCCGCGGCCGCAGCAGGAGCAGAACGAGCTGGGCCTGGACACGAGGCCGGGAGGCCGCAACTGGGCCTGGAGAGGCCGGACTGAGGAAGTTCGGGGCCTGGAGAGGCCGCCGAAAGGCAAAGGCTGGGCCTGGAGAGGCCGTTCCCCGTGACGAATGAGTTGGGCCTAATGAGGCCACGGGGAGTCGGGAGGAGAGCGTGGCGGAGCTGCCGAAAGGCAAGAGGAGCTCTGGCCTGGGGAGGCCGCGGTCAGGCGAGAGCTGGGCGTGGACAGTCCACTGTGAGGCAGAGGCTGGGCCCGTGCAGGCCTTCGCGAGGCAGGAGGCTGGGCCTGGCGAGGCCGACTGGAGGTCAAGTCCTGGGCCTGAGGAGGTCGCCCAGAGGCGTGATCGGGGCTGGGCCTCAAGAGGCCAGTGGCAGGCCGGAGGAGCTGGGCCTGGAGAGGCTGACCTGAGGAAGTCTGGCAGCTGGAGAGGGCGTGGAGAGGCAGGAGCTGGGCCGGCGGAGGCCGACTGGGCGACGAGTTGGGCCTGCAGGGGCCGCCGGGAGCGGGAGCGAGCCCTGGATAGGCCGAGTCGAGGCCAGCGTGGGCCTGCAGAGGCCGCCGGGAGGAGGAGCGGGCACTGGAGAGGCTGACCTGAGGAAGTCTGGCAGCTGGAGAGGCCGAGGAGAGGCAGGAGCTGGGCCGGCGGAAGGCGACTGGGCGACGAGCACGGCCTGCAGGGGCCGCCGGGAGCAGGAGCGAGCCCTGGAGAGGCCGAGTCGAGGACAGCCTGGGTCTGCAGAGTCCGCCGGGAGGAGGAGCTGGGCCTGGAGAGGCTGTCTGAAGGAAGTCTGGGGCATGGAGACGCCATTGGAGGGCAGGAGCCGGGCCCGGAGAGGCCACCGTGGGGCCCGGCTTCAGGACGTTTGGGGCCTACAAAGGCCGCGGAGAGGGAGCTGGGCCGGAGCCGAGTCCAAAGAGGTTGTCGTGAGGCCGGAGATCGGCCCGCGGCCGCAGCAGGAGCAGAACGAGCTGGGCCTGGACACGAGGCCGGGAGGCCGCAACTGGGCCTGGAGAGGCCGGACTGAGGAAGTTCGGGGCCTGGAGAGGCCGCCGAAAGGCAAAGGCTGGGCCTGGAGAGGCCGTTCCCCGTGACGAATGAGTTGGGCCTAATGAGGCCACGGGGAGTCGGGAGGAGAGCGTGGCGGAGCTGCCGAAAGGCAAGAGGAGCTCTGGCCTGGGGAGGCCGCGGTCAGGCGAGAGCTGGGCGTGGACAGTCCACTGTGAGGCAGAGGCTGGGCCCGTGCAGGCCTTCGCGAGGCAGGAGGCTGGGCCTGGCGAGGCCGACTGGAGGTCAAGTCCTGGGCCTGAGGAGGTCGCCCAGAGGCGTGATCGGGGCTGGGCCTCAAGAGGCCAGTGGCAGGCCGGAGGAGCTGGGCCTGGAGAGGCTGACCTGAGGAAGTCTGGCAGCTGGAGAGGGCGTGGAGAGGCAGGAGCTGGGCCGGCGGAGGCCGACTGGGCGACGAGTTGGGCCTGCAGGGGCCGCCGGGAGCGGGAGCGAGCCCTGGATAGGCCGAGTCGAGGCCAGCGTGGGCCTGCAGAGGCCGCCGGGAGGAGGAGCGGGCACTGGAGAGGCTGACCTGAGGAAGTCTGGCAGCTGGAGAGGCCGAGGAGAGGCAGGAGCTGGGCCGGCGGAAGGCGACTGGGCGACGAGCACGGCCTGCAGGGGCCGCCGGGAGCAGGAGCGAGCCCTGGAGAGGCCGAGTCGAGGACAGCCTGGGTCTGCAGAGTCCGCCGGGAGGAGGAGCTGGGCCTGGAGAGGCTGTCTGAAGGAAGTCTGGGGCATGGAGACGCCATTGGAGGGCAGGAGCCGGGCCCGGAGAGGCCACCGTGGGGCCCGGCTTCAGGACGTTTGGGGCCTACAAAGGCCGCGGAGAGGGAGCTGGGCCGGAGCCGAGTCCAAAGAGGTTGTCGTGAGGCCGGAGATCGGCCCGCGGCCGCAGCAGGAGCAGAACGAGCTGGGCCTGGACACGAGGCCGGGAGGCCGCAACTGGGCCTGGAGAGGCCGGACTGAGGAAGTTCGGGGCCTGGAGAGGCCGCCGAAAGGCAAAGGCTGGGCCTGGAGAGGCCGTTCCCCGTGACGAATGAGTTGGGCCTAATGAGGCCACGGGGAGTCGGGAGGAGAGCGTGGCGGAGCTGCCGAAAGGCAAGAGGAGCTCTGGCCTGGGGAGGCCGCGGTCAGGCGAGAGCTGGGCGTGGACAGTCCACTGTGAGGCAGAGGCTGGGCCCGTGCAGGCCTTCGCGAGGCAGGAGGCTGGGCCTGGCGAGGCCGACTGGAGGTCAAGTCCTGGGCCTGAGGAGGTCGCCCAGAGGCGTGATCGGGGCTGGGCCTCAAGAGGCCAGTGGCAGGC
>NW_027327140.1:0-7500 GCF_047675955.1 Chlorocebus sabaeus
GGAGAAACCCCGTCTCTACTGAAAATACCAAATTAGCGGGGCGCAGTGGCACATGCCTGTAATCCCAGCTACTCGGGAAGGGAAACTGAGGCAGGAGAATTGCTTGAACCTGGGAGGCGGAGATCGCAGTGAGGCGAGATGGCGCCATTGCGCTCCAGTCTGAGCAACAGGCGCGAAACTGCGTCTCAAAAAAAAAGCAAAAAACAAAAAAGCAAACCAAAACACAAACAAACTAACAAACACACAAAAAAACACCATTCTCTGTGAAACTGCTTTGTAGTGTGTGTATTCGTCTCACAGAGTTAAACCTTTCTTTTGAATCAGCAGGTTGGAAGGATTTTTTTGTAGAATCTGTCTATGTACATTTAGGAGACCCTTGTGTCGTATGGTGAAAAAATCTTATGTTTTCAGATAAAAACGAGAGAGAAGGTCTTCATGAAACAGCTTTCTGTTGTGTGGATTCCTCATACAGAGTTAAAACTGCCTTTGGATTCAGCAGTTTGGAAGCAGCATGGACATTTGGGAGCCCATTGGGGCCTATTGTGAGAAAGCGAACATCCCCACCCCAGAAATAATAAAGCAGCTCTCTATGATACTGCTTTGTGATGTGTGGATTCATGCCACAGAATTACAACAAATTTTTGATTTAGGAGGTTTGAAGCAGTCTTTCTGTAGAATCCGCGAATATACCTTTGGGAGCCCATTGAGGCCTACTGTGAAAAACCGAATATCCCCAAATGAAAACTAGAAAGAAGCTGTCTCTGAAACTGCTTTGTGGTGTGTGGATTCATCTCACAGAGTGAAACCTTTCTTTTGATATACCAGGTTGGAAGCGCCCCTTTTGTAGAATCTACAAAAGGGCATTTGGGAGCTGTTTGAGGCCTAGGGTGAAAAACAGAAAATCGGTAGATAAAAACTAACAAGAAGCTATCTGCAAAACTGCTTTGCGATGTGTAGATTCCTCTGACAGAGTTACATCTTTCTGTTGATTCAGCAGATTGGAAGCATTTTGGGGTGTGTGTGTGTGTGTGTGTGTGTGTGTGTGTGTGTGTGTGTGTGTTTTGACAGAGTCTCACTCTGTCCCCCAGGCTGGAGTGCAGTGACACCATCTCGGCTCGCTGCAACCTCTGCCTCCCAGTTGAAGGGATTCTCCTGCCTCAGCCTCCCAAGTAGTTGGGGTTACAGGCACCCGCTACCAGGCCCGGCTAATTTTTTGTATTCTTGGTAGAGATGGGGTTTCATCGTTTTGGCCAGGCTGGTCTTGAACTCCTGACCTCAGGTGATCCACCCACCTCTGCCTCCCAAAATGCTGGGATGACAGGCGTGAGCCACTGCACGCGGCCGATTGGAAGCAGTTTTTTGGCAGAATCTTCAAAGGGACATTTGGGAGCCCTTTGTGGCTTATGGTGACACTGAACATCCCCAGATGAAAACGAGAAAAAATGCTACTGGTGAAACTGCTTCTTGACGTGTGGATTCACCTCGAACGGATACATCTGTTGAACCAGGAGGTTGGAAACACGCTTTCTGTAGAATCTGTGAAGGGACATTTGGAAACCCATTGAGGCCTACGTTGAAAAACAGAATATCCACAGATTGAAACAAGAAAGACGCTATCTGTCAAATTGATTCGTGATGCGCAGATTGATCTCTCAGCGATAAACCATTCTTTTGATTCATCATGTTAGAAACACTTTTTTTTGGCAGTCTCTCTGAACGGATTTTTGGGAGCCCCTTTAGGCCTATGGCGAATAACCAAATATTCCCAGATAAAAATGAGAAAGAATGTATTTGAGAAACTGCTTTGCGATGTGTGGACTCATCCTAAAGAGTTACACCTTTCTTTTGATTAGGCGGGTTGGAGACGCTCTCTTTGTAGAGATTCCAAAGGGACGTGTGGGAGCCCTTGAGGCCTATGGTGACAAACTGAATATCCCCAGACAAAGACCAGAGAGAATATTTCATTGAATCTGCTTCGTGATGTCTGGATTTATCTGCCAGCGCAGAACGTATTCTTTGTTTGTTTGTGTGTGTGTGTGTGAGTCAGCAGGTTGGAAATGCTCTTTTTGTTGAGTGTGTGGGAAGACATTTCCAAGCCCATTAATTCCGGTTGTCCAAACCAGATTGTCCCCCCGAGAAAAGCCATGAAGAAGCGAAACGATCTGTGAAACTGCTTTGCGTGACTGGATGCATCTCACAGAGTTAAACCTTTCTTTTGATTCACGTGTTGGAAACACGCTTTCTCTAGAATTTGCCAAGGCATATTTGGGAGCCCATGGAGGCCTATGTTGAAAAATCAAATATCCCCAGAGAAGCAGTAGAAAGAAGCTATCTGTGAATTGGCTTTGTGAGATGTGGATTCATCTCACAGAGTTAAACCCGTGTTTCGGTTCAGCAGGTTGGAAACACTTCTGTGGTAGAATCTGCAAAAGGATATTTGGGACTCCTTTGAGGCCAATGGTGGAAAAGCACATATTTCCTGATAACAGCTAGAAGGAAGCTACCTGAGAAACTGCTTTGTGTGTGGATTCCTCGCACAGAGGTACAACTGTATTTGGACTCAGCGGATTGGAAGCACTCTTTTAGTAGAATCTGTGAAAATAATGTGGGCTGCAATTGAGGCCTAGGGTGAAAAACAGATTATCCCCAGATAAAAACTGAAGAGAGCCTATGTGTGAAACGGTTTTGTAATGTGGGGATTCCTCTCACAAAGTGAAAGCGTTCTTTTGATACGTCGGTTTGGAAATATTCTTCTTAAGGGAATCGGCGAAGGGACTTTGGGAGCCCCTTGAAACCTGTGGAGAAAAACCGACACTCCCCAGAGAAAAACCAGAAATAAACTATCATCGGGACTGATTAGTGATCTGTGGATACATGTTACAGAGTTAAACTTTTCTTTGGATTCAAAATGTTGGAAACACTGTGTTTGCAGAATCTCTGAAGAAAGGACATTGCAAAGACCATTGAGGCCCAAGGGGAGGTCTCTCACTCTCTCTCTCCCTCTCTCTCTCTCTCTCCCTCTCTCTCTCTCTCTCTCTCTCTGTCTGTTTCTCACTGTGTCTCTCTGTCCGTCTCAAAAAATAAGAAAGGATGGATACATGCATACATACATACATACATACATACAATTAAAAATTAGGAAGAAAATAAAATGAATAACTCGGCCCGGCGCGGTGGCTCAAGCCTGTCATCCCAGCGCTTTGGGACGCCGGGGGCGGTGGATCGCTGGATCACGAGGTGGTCAGATCAGCAGGGCCAGTATGGTGAAACCCCGTCCGTCTCCAGTCAAAAGACCAAAAATTAGCCGGGCATGGTCGTGCGCGTCTGTAATCTCAGCTACTCGGGAGGCCGAGCTGAGGCAGGAGAATCGCTTGAACCTGGGAGGCGGAGGTTGCAGTGAGCCGAGATCGCGCCGCTGTACACCAGCCTGGGCGAGAGAGCGAGACAACCTCTCCAAAAAATACTACTACTACTAATAAATTAATACATAAACGAATAAAAATGAAAGTAAAATAAAAAATAAAACTGAAAAGGAAAAGGAAAAGGAAATAATTAAAAAGTGAGTTTCCGGGAAGAGAGGGAAGAAAAAAAAAAGGAAAGAAAAAAGACAACAGTCCCACAGTGACATAAACATATGCCTCTCGCCTTTCGAGGCGTCAGTGATGCTACGAATGATGCGTAATTTTTTTTTTAACTTCCTTTTATGTTATTCTCGTTTATTGTTTGACACGAGCCTCGGAGGCCCTCCCTCCCTCCGTCCCACTCCCTCCTCGTTGCCCAGACAACTTCAGGAGACAGGCCCTGGCTGGGCCAGATTGTTCTTCTCTTTGAGCAGTTGTTTCCCTGTCTTTCTTCGTGTCTTTAACCCGTGTGGACTCTTCTGCTCGGATTTCACAGATGGCAGCTCCACTTCCGGCCTTGTTGTTTAGTGGGGGCTTTCCTGATTCTCCCCGCATGTAGTGAAAGCAGAGAGATTCGCCTCTCCCACTCCCCCCCTCTCTTTCTTTGTTGCTTTCTCGCTTTTTCTTTCTGTCTCTTTCTATCTTTCTGTCACGCTTTCTTGCTGTCTTGTTTTCTTGCTTTCTTGCTTTGCCTTTCTTCCTGTCTGTCTTTCCTCTGTCTTCTTTTTTTCTTTCTTCTCTCGTCTTTCTTTCTGGCTGTTTTTCTCCCTCTCTCTCTCTTTCTTCTTTCTTTCTTTCTCTCTTTCTTTCCTTCTTTCTCTCTTTCTCTTTTTCTCTTTCTTTCTCTCTCTCTTTCTTTGTCTGCCTGCCTTCCTGCCTTCCTTCCTTCCTTCCTTCCTTCCTTCCTTCCTTCCTTCCTTTCTTTCTTTCTTCCTTTCTTCCTTTCTTTCCTTCATTTTCTCTCTCTCTCTCTCTCCCAGCCTCTGAAAGTGCTGGGATCACAGGCGTCAGCCACCGTGCCTGGCCTGTTTGCTCATGTTATTTTATTTTTTATGTATTTATTTTCATCTATTCATTCATGTGTATAAGTACAAATATTTTCTTTCTTTCTTTCTTTTTTTATGTATGTATGTATGTATGTATGTATTTATTTATTTATTCTCTTTTTTTTTTTTTTTTTTTTTTGAGACGGAGTCTCGCTCTGTCGCTCAGGCTGAAGTGCAGTGGCCGGATCTCAACTCACTGCAAGCTCCGCCTCCCGGCTTCACGCCATTCTCCTGCCTCAGCCTCCCAAGTAGCTGGGACTACAGGCACCCGCCACCTCGCCCGGCTAGTTTGTTTTTTGTATTTTTCAGTAGAGACGGGGTTTCACCATGTTAGCCGGGATGGTCTCGATCAAGACAAATATTTTCATCTGTTTTGATGTATTTTTATATCTCATATTTAGCTAAAAATGCAAATATTTATGCTGTTATTTGTCTTTTCTTTCTTTCTCTCCTTTGTGTTTTTCTTCCCTTCTTTCTTTCTCTGTCTCCTTCTCTATGTTTTCCTCCCTCCCTCCCTCCCTGCCTCCCTCCCTTTCTCTCTTGTTCGTTTCTCTTCCGTGCTTTCTTTATTTCTTTTATTCCGTTTCTGTCCTTCTTTTCTGTTTCCTCTGTTTCTTTTTCCCTTCTTTCCTCATTCTTTCTCTCTGTTTCAGGTTTCTTTCCTTTCCATCTCTCCTGTAAAAATGTAACCTTTGAAAAGTGACGTTTCATCATCTTCATTTTCCACGTTGTCTCCCTTTTCTCTCCCTTTTCCTTCCTCCCTCTCTCCCTGCTCCCTTCCCTCCCTCCCTTCCTTTCACCATCTGTCTCTTCTCTCCATTCCCTCCCTCCCTCCCTGCCTCCCTCCCTCCCTCCCTCCCTCCGTCTCTGTCTGGATTCAGGAAGAGCCTACGCAATCTGTGTCTCCCTGTGTCCTCAACGGCCCGCGACCGAGTCCTTGCTTGCTGTTTCTCCCTCCGAGATGCCTCTCCGAACATCCACACGCCGTGGGTTGTCTTCTGACTCTGTCGCGGTCGATGCAGAGACAGGCTTTGGGGACCGTTTCTGTGGGGTTGGGGTAGAGGGGCTGCGTTTTCGGCCTCGGGATAGCGTTTCTCGACTCACGGTTTCGGTTTCGCGGTCGGCGGGCCGGCCTGCCATCCGGATCTGTCTTGGTGACGTTCGCGACGGTTGTCGGACTCCATCTGGCGGCCGCTTTTATATCGTTCCCTTGGCTTCCGGAGCTGCGGTGGCAGCTGCCGAGGGAGGGGACCGTCCCCGCTGTGAGCTAGGCAGAGCTCCGGAAACACCGCGGTCGTCAGCCGGGCTGTCCCGGTCGCGCCAGAGCTCTGGCGCGTCGCTTGTGAGTCAGAGCTCGGGCGTGCAGGCTTATGTGGGGAGAGGTTGTCGCTGCGCTTTCGGGCCTGAGCCGGGTGTGGGGGCTGCCGGGGTTGGTCGACCAGCACGCCGCAGCTCAGCTCCCGAGGCCTGACCCGCGACCCGCGGGGACCCACCGGGCTTGGGGCGGGAGGCTGGGGACACCCTTCCCGGCCCGGTCGCGGGCCCGCGCGCATCCTGGCCGTCTGAGGCAGCGGCCGAATTTTTTTCCCCAAGTCCCCGTGGGGAGCCGGGGACCGTCCTGCCTCGTCCCCCGGGTGCCGGGGAGCGGTCCCCGGGCCCGGCCGCCGCCCCTCTGCCGTGACCTTTTGTTTTCAAGTCCCCGTGGGGAGTCGGAGAGCGCTCCCTGAGCGCGCGTGCGGCCCGAGGGGTCACACTTGGCCGGCCTTCGGTCCCTCGTGTGTCCCGGTCGTACGAGAGGACGGCCGAAAACGCTTCCGAGTCTCGCTCTGGAGACACGGGCCGGCCCCTGCGTGGCACGGGTGGCCGGGAGGACGTCCCTGGCCCGGCGCTGCTCCGGCGTGTGTCCTGGGGTCGACCAGAGGGCCCTGGGTGCTCCGTGTCTGGCTGCGATGGTGGCGATTTTGGGGACAGATGTCCGTGTCGCGGGTTCCCTGGGCCGGCGGCGTGGTCGGTGGCTCGACCTCCTGTCCCCTGGGGAGGTATATCTTTCACTCCGAGCCGGCATTTTGGGCCACCGGGTTATTGCTGACACGCTGTCCTCTGGCGACTTGTCGCTGGAGAGGTCGGGCCTCTGGATGCGTGGTGGGCCTCTGGGCCTCCCGGTGACCCGGCTAGCCGGCCCTGCTCGTGCTGGAGCCGCCTGCTGGGGCCCGTGTGTGCCTGGTCTCTCGTGCGTCTGAGCGTCCCGACTCCCGGTGCCGCCTTGGGTCCGGGTCTCTGACCCACCCGGGGGCGGCGGGGAAGGCGGCGCGGGCTTACCCTGCCGCTGCGCGCTCCCTGCTGTGGGCACCTGGGGCGGCCGTGACAACCCCACTCCCGCTGGCTCCGTGCCGTGCGTGTCAGGCGTTCCTCGTCTCTGCCGGGTTGTCTGCCGCCCCTTTCCCGGAGCTGGGGGTGGTCAGGTTGATCTGCTCGCTGGCCTCCGGGGAGGCTGTGGCTGACTGACTGACTGACCGACCGACCCCGCTCCGGGGTTGCTTTCCCTGATTGATGTGGTGATGTCGTGCTCTCCCGGGCCGGGACCGAGCCGCGGCGGGCGAGGGGCGGCCATTCATGGTGAATGGGACCCGTTCTTCTCGTCCCGCCCGCGGGGGCCCCCTGTCTCTCGTCCCCGCCTGTGAGCGGTGCGTTGGGAGGCGCTGGGGTGCGGAGCCCGGCCTGACCTTGCTGTCCCGCCCCCGCCGTCTGCCTCGTGGCGTTCGGCGGGGGTCGGCGGGGTCCTCTGACGCAGCAGGCACCCCTCGCTTTCGCCTCTTGTGGTTGTCGCCTTGCGGGGCCGCCCCCCTCCGCGGCGGTGGGGGTGCTGTCCCGCCGGCCCGTCGTGCTGCCCTCTCGGGCGTTGCACGAGCGCTGGCTCTGCCTGGGTCTTTGCGGTGCTCCTGGAGCGCTCCGGGTTGTCCCTCAGGTGCCCGAGGCCGAGCGGTGGTGTGTCGCTCCCACCCCCAGCGCCCCCTCCTCCGGTCGCCGCCACGGTGCCGGCGCGTTGGGTCCTG
>NW_027327141.1:0-20207 GCF_047675955.1 Chlorocebus sabaeus
CTTAAAACTGGCCACATACAGGTTTTAAACGTGTTCAAACCAGACCAGACCGGCTCAAACCGGTTTTTACCGATCTGAGCCGGTTTTGACTGGCACAATCCAGACCAGATCGGCTCAAATCAGACCAGAACTGCCCAAACAGCTTTTGACCGGCTCAAACCGGTTTTGACCGGCTCAAACCAGACCAGACAAGTTCAATCCTGTTTTGACCAGCTCAAAAAGCTTTTGAATGGCTCGAACCGGTTTTGACTGGCTCAAACCGGTTTTGACCGGCTCAAACCACACCAGACAGGCTCAAACCGGTTTAGACAGGCTGAAACCGATTTTGACAGGATGAGACCAGATCAAACCAGACCAGACGGGCCCAGATGAGCAAAAAACCGGATCAAACCGGACCAGACCGGCCCAGAGCGCCTAAAACCGGGCCAAACCGTTTCAAACCTGTTTTGACCGTCTCAAATGAGACCAGACCGGGTCAAACCGGTTTTGACCGGCTCAAACCCGACCAGACCGTCTCAAAACGGATCAAACCGGACCAAAACGGAACAGACCGCCTAAAACCGTGCCAAACCGGCTCAAACTTATTTTGACCGGCTCAAACCTGACCAGACCGGCTCAAACCAGACCAGACCAGCTGACACCAGTTTTGACCGGCTCAAACCAGACCAGACAGGCTCAAAGCGGTTTTGACCGGATGAGACATGATAAAACCGGACCGGTCCGGCTCAAAATGGATGAAACCGCACCTGAACGGCCCAGAACAGCTGAAGCTGGAGCAAAACCAGACCAGACCGGGCCAGACCGACTAAAACCGGGCGACAAATCGTTTTTGACCGGCTCAAACCGGTTTTGACCAGGTCAAACCTCTCCAGACCAGCTAAAACCGGTTTACAACGGCCCAAACCGGTTTTGACCTGATTAGACCGGATCAAACAGGACCAGACGGGCTCAGACAGGCTCGAATCGGTTTTTACTGGCTTCAACCAGACCAAACCAGCTGAAACTGGTTTTGATGGGCTCGAACCGGTTTTGACCGGCTCAAACCGGTTTTGACCTGCTCAAACCACACCAGACCAGCTGAAACCGCTTTTGCCCGGCTAAAAACCGGTTTTCACCAGGTCAGACCGGATCAAAACGAATCAGACCGGCCCAGACCGGATAAAATCGGATCAAACCGGACCTGACCGTCCCAGACCGCCTAAAACTGTGCCACAAACAGGTTTTGACCGGCTCAAACCAGACCAGACCGGCTCAAACCAGACCAGACCGGCTGAAACTGGTTTTGACTGGCTCAAACCAGACCAGACAGGCTCAAAGCGGTTTTGACCGGATGAGACACGATTAAAACCGGACCGGACCGGCTCAAACCGGCTGAAACCGCACCTGAACGGCTCAGAACAGCTGAAGCCGGAGCAAACCGGACCAGACCGGGCCAGACCAGCTAAAACCGGGCCACAAACCGGTTTTGACCGGCTGAAACCGGTTTTGAGCAGCTCAAACCTCTCCCAGACCGGCTAATACTGGTTTTCACCGGCCCAAACCGTTTTTGACCTGAATAGACCAGATCTAACCGGACCAGACCAGCTCAGACAGGCTCAAATCGGTTTTGACTGGCTTCATCCAGACCAAACTGGCTCAAACCGGTTTTTACTGGCTCGAACCGGTTTTGACTGGCTCAAGCTAGAGCAGACCGGCTCAAACCAGACCAGACCAGCTCAAACCGTTTTTGACCGGGTCAAACCGGTTTTGACCTGCTCAAACCACACCAGACCGGCTGAAAACGGTTTTGACTGGATGAGACCATATTAAAACGAACCAGAGCGGTCAAGACCGGCTAAAATCGGATCCAACCGGACCAGACCATCCCAGACCGCCTAAAAATGGGCCACAAACCGGTTTTGTCCGGTGCAAACCAGACCAGACCGGCTCAAACTGGTTTTGACTGACCTGAGCCGGTTTTGACCATCTCAAACAAGACCAGACCGGTTCAAACCGGTTTTGACTGCCTCAATTCGGTTTTGACCGGCTGAAAACGGTTTTGACCGGCTCAAACCACTCCAGACCGGGTAAAAACGGTTTTTACCGGCTTAAACCGGTTTTGACCTGATTGACCAGCTCAAACCAGACCAGACCCCGTACAATCCGGTTTTGATCATCACAAACTGGTTTTGAACGGCTTGAACCGGTTTTAACTGGCTCAAAACCGGTTTTGACCGGCTCAAACCACACCAGACCGGCTGAAACCAGTTTTGACCGGCTAAAACCGGGTTTGACCGGATGATACCAGATCAAAACGAATCAGACCGGCCCAGACCGGCTAAAATCGGATCAAACCGTACCCGACCACCCCAGACTGCCTAAAACTGGGCCACAAACCGGTTTTGTCCGGTTCAAACCAGACCAGACCGGCTCAAACCGGTTTTGAATGGCTCAAAGCAGTTTTGACCGGATCAAACCAGACTCTACCCTGCCCAGATGAGCTGAAAGCGGATCAAAGACGACCAGACTGGCCAGACTGGCTGAAAGCGGGCCACAAAACGGTTTTGACCGGCTGAAACCAGACCAGATCGGCTCAAACCGGTTTTGACTGGCCTGAGATGGTTTTGACCGTCTCAAACCAGACCAGACCGGTTCAATCCGGTTTTGACTGCCTCAATCCGGTTTTGACCGGCTGAAACTGGTTTTGACCGGCTCAAACCACTCCAGACAGGGTAAAATCAGTTTTTACCGGCTTAAAACAGTTTTGACCTGTTTAGACAAGCACAAACCAGACCAGACCGGTTCAATCTGGTTTTGATCGGCCCAAACCGGTTTTGACTGGCTCAAACCGGTTTTGAACAGCTCAAACCACTCCAGACCGGCTAAAACCGGTTTTCAGTGACTTAAACCGGTTTTGACCTGATTAGACCAGCACAAACCAGACCAGACCGATTCAATGCGGTTTTGACAAGCATAAAACGGTTTTGAACGGCTCGAACTGGTTTTGACCGGCTCAAACCGGTTTTCACCGGCTCAATCCACACCAGACCGGATGAAACCGGTTTTGACTGGCTAAAACCGGGTTTGACCAGAAGAGACCGTATCAAACCGAATCAGACCGGCCCAGACAGGCTAAAATCGGATCAAACCGTACCCGAATGGCCCAGACTGCCTAAAACTGGGACACAAACCGGTTTTGAATGGTTCAAACCAGACCAGACTGGCTCAAAACCGGTTTTGACCGGCTCAAAGCGGTTTTGACCATATCAAACCAGATTCTACCGGCCCAGATCAGCTGAAAGCGGATCAAACAGGAGCAGACCGGCCCAGACCGGCTGAAAGCGGGCCACAAAGCGGTTTTGACCGGCTGAAACCAGGCCGGACCGGCTCAAACCGATTTAGACCGACCTGAGACGGTTTTCACCGGCTCAAACCAGACCAGATCGGCTCAAGCCGGTTTTGACTGGCCTCAAAGCGGTTTTGACCGGATCAAACCAGACTCGACCGGCACAGACAAGCTGAAACCGGATCAAACAGGACCAGACCAGCCCAGACCGGCTGAAATCGGTCCACAAAGCGGTTTTGACCGTCTGAAACCAGACCAGACCGGCTCAAACTGGTTTTGACCACCCTGAGCCGTTTAGAATGGCTCAAACAAGACCAGACCAGTTTAAACCGGTTATGACTGTCTCAATCCGGTTTTGACCGGTTCAAACCGGTTTTGAACAGCTCAAACCACTCCAGACCGGCTAAAACCGGTTTTCAGTGGCTTCAACCGGTTTTTGACCTGATTAGATCAGCTCAAACCAGATCAGAACGGTTCAATGCGGTTTTGACTAGCACAAACCGGTTTTGAACGGCTCGAACCGGTTTTGACCGGCTCAAACCGGTTTTGACCGGCTTGAACCACACCAGACAGGCTCAAAACCAGACCAGAATGGCTCAAACCGGTTTTGACCGGATCAAACCGGACTCGACCGTCCCAGACCAGCTGAAACCAGATCAAACCAGGCAGACCGGCCCAGACCGGCTGAAACCGGGACACAAACCGGTTTTGACCGACTCAAACCGGACCAGACTGGCTCAAACCGGTTTTGACCGGCCTGAGCCAGTTTAGATTGGCTCAAACCACAACAGACTGGCTCAATCCGGACCAGAGCGGCTCAAACCGGTTTTGACCGGATGACAACGGATCAAACCGGACCAGACTGTCTCACACCGAATCAAACTGGCCCAGACAGTCCCAGACCACCTGAAACCGGAACAAACCAGACGAGAGTGGCACAGACCGGCTAAAACCGTGCCAGACTGGCTCAAACCGGTTTGACCGGCTCAAACCAGACCAGACAGATTCAAATCAGTTTTGACTGGCTCAATCCGGTTTTGACCGGCTCAAACCAGTTTTGACCAGCTCAAACCACTCCAGACTGGCTAAAACCGGTTTTCAACGGCCCAAACCGGTTTTGACCTGATTAGACCGGGTCAAAACGGAGCAGACCGGGTCAGATAGGCTCGAATTCCTTTCGACTGACTTCAACCAGGACAAAACCGGCTCAATCCGGTTTTGACCGGCTCGAACCGGTTTTGACCAGCTCAAACCAGACCAGACCGGCTCAAACCAGACCAAACCGGCCAAAACTGTTTTTGACCTGCTCAAACTGGTTTTGACCTTCTCAAACCACATCACACCCGGCTGAAACCGGTTTTGACCGGCTAAAGCCGGTTTTTGACCGGATGAGACCAGATCAAACCGAATCAGACCAGCCCAGACCGGCTAAAATCGGATCAAAACTGACCAGACCGGCCCAGACCGCCTAAATCAGGGCCACAAACCGTTTTTGACCGGTTTCAGTGGCTTAAACCTGTTTTGACCTGATTACACCAGCTCAAACCAGAACAGACCGGTTCAATGCAGTTTTGACTGCCACAAACCAGTTTTGAACCGCTCAAACCGTTTTTGACCGGCTCAAACCACACCAGACCGGCTGAAACCGGTTTTGACCGGCTCAAAGCGGTTTTGACCGGATCAAACCAGACTCTACCGGCCCAGATGAGCTGAAAGCGGATCAAACAGAACCAGACCGGCCCAGACCGGATGAAAGCGAGCCATAAAGTGGTTTTGACCGGATGAAACCAGACCACACTGGCTCAAAACCGGTTGTGACCGACCTGAGCCAGTTTGACGGGCTCAAAGCAGACCAGTCCGGTTCAAACCGGTTTTGACTGCCTCAATTCGCTCTTGACAGGCTGAAACCGGTTTTGACCCCGGCCCCTCAAGTCACTCCAGACCGGGTAAAACAGGTTTTTACCGGCTTAAAGCGGTTTTGACCTGTTTAGACCAGTTCAAACCAGACCAGAACGGTTCAATCCGGTTTTGATCGGCACAAACCGGTTTTGACCGGCTCAACCAGAGCAGACCAGCTCAAACCAGACCAGACCAGCTCAAAAACGGTTTTGACCGGCTCAAAGCGGTATTGACTGGATCAAACCGGACTCGACCGGCCCAGACCAGCTGAAACCGAATCAAACCAGAGCAGACCGGCCCAGACCGGCTGAAACCAGGCCACCAACCATTTTGACCAGCTCAAACCAGACCAGACCGGCTCAAACCGGTTTTGACCGGATGACAACGGATCAAACCGGACCAGACTGGCTCACACCCGGATCAAACTGGCCCAGACAGGCCCAGACCGGCTGAAACCGGATCAAACCAGACGAGAGCGGGACAGGCCAGCTAAAACCAGGCCAGAGCGGCTCAAACCGGTTTTGATTGGCTCAAACCAGACCAGACAGGTTCAAACCGGTTTTGACTGGCTCAATCCGGTTTTGACCGGCTCAAACCGGTTTTGACCAGCTCAAACCACTCCAGACCGGCTAAAACCGGTTTTCAATGGCCCAAACAAGTTTTGACCTGATTAGACCGTGTCAAACCGGACCAGACCGGCTCAGATAGGCTCGAATTCGTTTCGACTGACTTCAACCAGACCAAACTGGCTCAATCCGGTTTTGGACCGGGTCGAACCAGTTTTGACCAGCTCAAACCAGACCAAACCGGCTCACACCAGACCAGACCGGCCAAAACCGGTTTTGACCGTCTCAAACTGGATTTTACCTGCTCAAACCATACCAGACCGGCTGAAACCGGTTTTGAACAGCTAAAACTGGTTTTGACTGGATGAGACCAGATCAAACCAAATCAGACCGGCACAGACTGGCTAAAATTGGATCAAACCGAACCAGACCGGTGCAGACCGCCTAAAACTGGGCCACAAACGGTTTTGATCGGTGCAAACCAGACCAGACCGGCTCAAACCTGTTTTGACAGACCTGAGCCGGTTTTGACTGGCGCAAACAAGACCAGACCGGTTCAAACCGATTTTGACTTTCTCAATCCGGTTTTGACCGGCTGAAACGGATTTTGATCAGCTCAAACCACTCCAGACCGGGCAAAACCGGTTTTCAGCGGCTTAAACCGGTTTTGACCTGATTAGACCAGCTCAAACCAGACCAGCCCAGTTCATTGCGGTTTTGACTGGCACAAACCGGTTTTGAACGGCTCGAACCGGTTTTGACTGGCTCAAACCACACCAGACCGGCTGAAACCGGTTTTGACCGGCTAAAAAACCGGGTTTGACCGGATGAGACCGGATCAAACAGAATCAGACCGAACCAGACCGGCTAAAATAGATCAAACCGTACCCGACCGGCCCAGACTGCCTAAAACTGGGCCACAAACCGGTTTTGACCGGTTCAAACCAGACCAGACCGGCTCAAACCGGTTTTGACCGGCTCAAAGCGCTTTTGACCGGATCAAACCGGAGTCGAGAAGCCCAGACCAGCTGAAACCGGATCAAACGGGACCAGACCGGCCCAGACAGGCTGAAATTGGGCCACAAAGCGGTTTTGACCGGCTCAAACCAGACCAGACCAGCTCAAACCGGTTTTGACCGGTTCAAACCGTTTTGACCTGCTCAAACCACACCAGACCGGCTGAAATTGGTTTTGACTGGATGAGACCGTATTTAAACAAACCAGAGCTGTCAAGACCAGCTAAAATCGGATCCAACCGGACCAGAACGTCACAGACCGCCTAAAACTGGGCCACAAACCGGTTTTGACCTGTGCAAACCAGACCAGACTGGCTCAAACCGGTTTTGACCGACCTGAGCCGGTTTTGACTGGCTCAAACAAGACCATACCGGTTCAAACCGGTTTTGACTGCCTCAATCCGATTTTGACTGGCTGAAACCGATTTTGACCGGCTCAAACCACTCCAGACCGGGTAAAACCGGTTTTTTTTCCGGCTTAAAGTGGTTTTGACCTGATTAGACCAGCTCAAAACAGACCAGACCGGTTCAATACGGTTTTGATCGTCACAAACCGGTTTTGAACACCTCGAATCGGCTTTGACCGGCTCAAACTGGTTTTGACCTTCTCAAACCACACCTTGCTGGCTGAAACCGGTTTTGACCGTCTAAAACCGGGTTTGACCAAATGAGACCGGATCAAACCGAATCAGACTGGCCCAAACCAGCTAAAATGGGATCAAACCGGACCAGACCGGCCCAGACCGCCTAAAACTGGGCCACAAACCAGTTTTGACCAGTTCAAAACAGACCAGAAACGCTCAAACCGGTTTTGACCAGCTCGAACCGATTTTGACCGGCTAAAACCGGAGCAGACCGTCTCAAACCAGACCAGAAAGACTCCAACCGGTTTTGACCGGCTCAAAGCGGTTTTGACCGGATCTAACCGGACTCGACAGTCCCAGACCAGGTGAAACCGGATCAAACCTGAGCAGACCTGCCCAGACCGGCTGAAACTGGGCCACAAACCGGTTTTGACTGGCTCAAACCAGACCAGACCGGCTCAAACAGGTTTTGACTGGCCTGAGCCGGTTTTGACCGGCTCCAACCAGACCAGACCGGCTCAAACCAGACCAGACAGGCTCAATGCGCACCAGAGCGGCTCAAACTGGTTTTTACCGGATGACAACGGATCAAACCGGACCAGATTGGCTCACACCGGATCAAACAGGACCAGACAGGCCCTGACCGGCTGAAACCAGATCAAACCACATGAGAGGGGCACACACCGGCAAAAACCGGGCCAGAACGGCTCAAACCAGTTTTGACTGGCTCAAAGCAGACCAGACAGGTTCAAACCGATTTTGACTGGCTCAATCCGGTTTTGACCGGCTCAAACCGGTTTTGACCAGCTCAAACCACTCCAGACCAGCTAAAACTGGATTTCAACAGCCCAATCCGGTTTTGACCTGATTAGACCGGGTCAAACTGAACCAGACCGGCTCAGACAGGCTCGAATTGGTTTCGACTGACTTCAACCAGACCAAACCGGCTGAAACCAGTTTTGACCGGCTCGAACTGGTTTTGAGCAGCTCAAACCAGACCAGACCAGCTCAAACCAGACCAGACCGGCTCAAACCGGGTTTGACCTGCTCAAACCACACTAGACCGGCTGAAACCGGTTTTGACCATCTAAGAACGGTTTTGACCGGATGAGACCGGATCAAACCGAATCAGACCAGCCTAGACTGCCTAAAACTGGGCCACAAACCGGTTTTGACCGGCTCAAACCAGAGCAGACCGGCTCAAACCAGAGCAGAACGGCTCAAACTAGTTTTGACCGGCTCAAAGCGGTTTTGACCAGAGCAAACCAGACTCTACCGGCCCAGATCAGTTGAAAGCGGATCAACAGGACCAGGCCGGCCCAGACCAGCTGAAAGCAGGCCATAAAGCGGTTTTGACCGGCGGAAACCAGACCAGACGTGCTCAAACCGATTTTGACCGCCCTGAGCCGGTTTTCACCGGCTCAAACCAGACCAGACCGGCTCAAACCGGTATTCACCGGCTCAAAGTGGTTTTCACCAGATCAAACCAGACTCTACCGGCCCAGATGAGCTGAAAGCGGATCAAACAGGACCAGACCGGTCCAGAACGGCTGAAAGCGGGACACAAAGCGGTATTGACCGGCTGAAACCAGACCAGACCAGCTCAAACCGGTTATGACCAGCCTGAGCCAGTTGACAACGGCTCAAACCAGACCACAGCGGCTCAAACCGGACCACAGCGGCTCAAACCAGTTTTTACCAGATGACACCGGATCAAACGGACGATACCGGCTCACACAGGATCAAACCGGACCAGACCGGCCCAGACTGGTTAAAACCGGGCCAGACCGGCTCAAACTGGTTTTAACCGGCTCAAACCAGACCAGACCGGTTCAAACCGGTTTTGAATGGCTCAATCTGGTTTTGACCGGCTCAAACCACTCCAGACCGGCTAAAAACCTGTTTTCACCGACTCAAACCGGTTTTGACCTGAATAGACCGTATCAAACTGGAACAGACCGGCTCAGACAGGCTCGAATCAGTTTTGACTGACTCGAACCGGTTTTCACCCGCTCAAACCAGACCAGACTGGCTCAAACCAGACCAGACCGGCTCATACTTGTTTTGACCGGGTCAAACCGGTTTTGACCAGGTCAAACCACTCCAGACCGGCTGAAACCGGTTTTCACTGGCTCAATCTGGTTTTAACCTGATTAGACTGGATCAAACCGGACCAGACCGGCTCAGACAGGCTCGAATCGGTTTTGACTGGCTTCAACCAGACCAAACCGGCTCAAACCGGTTTTGACTGGCTTGAACCGGTTTTGACCGGCTCAAACCAGACCAGACTGGCACAAAACATAGCAGACCGGCTCAAACCTGTTTTGACCGGGTCAATCCGGTTTTGAACTGCTCAAACCACACCAGACCGGCTGAAACCGGTTTTGACCTGCTAAAACCGGTTTTGACCGAATGAGACCGGATCAAACCGAATCACACCGGCTCAGACGTGCTAAAATCGGATTAAACCGGACCAGACCAGACCAGACCGCCTAAAACTGGGCCACAATCCGGTTTTGACCGGTTCAAACCAGACCAGACAGGCTCAAACCGGTTTTGACCGGCTCGAACCGGTTTTGACAGGCTCAAACCAGAGCAGATCGGCTCAAACCAGACCAGACCGGCTCAAACCGGTTTTGACCGGATGAAAGCGGTTTTGACCGGATCAAACCGCACTCGACCGGCCCAGACCAGCTGAAACAGGATCAAACCGGAGCAGACTGGCCCAGACCGGCTGAAACCGGGCCACAAACCGGTTTTGACCGGCTCAAACCAGACCAGACCCTCTCAAACCGGTTTTGACCGGCCTCAGCTGGTTTAGACCAGCTCAAACCAGACCAGACAGGCTCAATCCGGACCAGAGCGGCTCAAACCGGTTTTGACCGGATGACAACGGATCAAACCGGACCAGACTGGCTCACACCGGATCAAACTGGCTCAGACAGGCCCAGACCGGCTGAAACCGGATCAAACCACATGACAGCGGCACAGACCAGCTAAAACCGTGCCAGACCGGCTCAAACCGGTTTTGACCGTCTCAAACCAGAACAGACAGTTTCAAACCGGTATGGACTGGCTCAATCCGGTTTTGACCGGCTCAAACCCGTTTGGACCAGTTCAAACCACTCCAGACGGTCTAAAACCAGTTTTCAACGGCCCAAACCGGTTTTGACATGATTACACCGGGTCAAACCAGTTTGGACCGACTCAAACCGTTTTTGACCTGCTCAAACCACACCAGACCGGCTGAAACCGGTTTTGACCGGCTAAAACCGGTTTTGACCGGATGAAACCAGATCAAACTGAATCAGACCGGCCCAGACCGGATATAATCGGATCAAACCGGACCAGAACGGCCCAGACCACCTAAAACTGGGCCTCAAACCGGTTTTGACCGGTAAACCAGACCAGACCAGCTCAAACCGGTTTTGACCAACCTGAGCCGGTTTTGACCAGCGCAAACCAGACCAGACCGGTTCCAACCGATTTTGACTGCCTCAATCCGGTTTTGACTGGCTGAAACCAGTTTTGACCGGCTCAAACCACTCCAGACCGGGGAAAACCGGTTTTCAGCGGCTTAAACCGGTTTTGACCTGATTAGACCAGTTCAAAACAGACCAGACCGGTTCAATGCGGTTTTGACCAGCACAAACCAGTTTTGAACGGCTCGAACCGGTTTTGACCGGCTCAAACCACACCAGTCCGGCTGAAACCGGTTTTGACCGGCTAAAACCGGGTTTGACCAGATGAGACCGGATCCAACTGAATCAGACCGGCCCAGACCGGCTAATATCGGATCAAACCGTACCCGACCGGCCCAAACTGCCTAAAACTGGGCCACAAACCGGTTTTGACTGGTTCAAACCAGACCAGACCGGCTCAAACCGTTTTTGACCGGCTCAAAGCGGTTTTGACCGGATCAAACCAGACTCTACCGGCCCAGATGAGCTGAAAGCGGATCAAACAGTACCAGACCGGTCCAGACCGGCTGAAAACGGGCCACAAAGCGGTTTTGACTGGCTGAAACCAGACCAGACCGGCTCAAACCGGTTTTGACCAGCCTGAGCCGGTTGACAACGGCTCAAACCAGACCAGAGCGGCTCAAACCGGACCATAGCGGCTCAAACCGGTTTTTACCAGATGACACCGGATCAAACCGGACCAGACTGGCTCACACAAGATCAAACCGAACTAGACAGGCCCAGACCTGCTGACACCGGATCAAACCGGACCAGACTGGCCCAGACTGGCTAAAACTGTGCCAGACCGGCTCAAATTGGTTTTAACCAGCTCAAACCAAACCAGACCGTTTCAAACCGGTTTTGAATGGCTCAATGTGGTTTTGACCGTCTCAAACCACTCCAGACCGGCTAAAAACCTGTTTTCACCGACTCAAAAAATTTTGACCTGAATAGACCGGATCAAACCGGAACAGACCGGGTCAGACAGGCTCAAATCGGTTTTGACTGGCTTCAACCAGACCAAACCGGCTCAAACCGGTTTTGACTGGCTCGAACCGGTTTTCACCCGCTGAAACCAGACCAGAATGGCTCAAACCAGACCAGACCGGCTCAAACCTGTTTTGACCGTGTCAAACCGGTTTTGAGCTGCTCAAACCACACCAGACCGGCTGAAACCGGTTTTGACCGGCTAAAACCGGGATTGACCGGATGAGACCAGATCAAACCGAATCAGACCGGCCCAGACCAGCTAAAATCGGATCAAACCATACCCGACCGGCCCAGAATGCCTAAAACTGGGCCACACACCGGTTTTGACTGGTTCAAACCAGACCAAACCGGCTCAAACCCGTTTTGACCGCCTCAAAGCAGTTTTGACGGAGCAAACAGACTCTACCGGCCAAGATCAGCTGAAAGCAGATCAAACAGCACCAGGCCAGCCCACACCGGCTGACATCGGGCCATAAAGCGGTTTTTACCAGCTGAAACCAGACCAGACGGGCTCAAACCGATTTTGACCGCCCTGAGCCGGTTTTCACCGGCTCAAACCAGACCAGACCGGCTCAAACCGGTTTTGACCCGCTCAAAGCGGCTTTGACCGGATCAAACCAGACTCCACCGGCACAGACAAGCTGAAACCGGATCAAACAGGACCAGACCGGCCCAGACCGGCTGAAAGCGGGCCACAAAGCGGTTTTGACTGGTTGAAACCAGACCAGACTGGCTCAAACCGGTTTTGACCAGCCTGAGCTGGTTTACAACGGCTCAAATCAGACCAGAGCGGCTCCAACCGGACCAGAGCGGCTCAAACCGGTTTTGACCGGATGACAACGGATCAAACCGGACCAGACTGGCTTACAACGGATCAAACTGGCTCAGACAGACCCAGACCGACTGAAACCGGATCAAACCAGACGAGAGCGGCACAAACCGGCTAAAATCGTGCCAGACCGGCTCAAACTGGTTTTGACCGTCTCAACCAGACAAGACAGGTTCAAACCGGTTTTGACTGCCTCAATCCGGTTTTGACCGGCTGAAACCGGTTGGGACCAGCTCAAACCACTGCAGATTGGCTAAAACCGGTTTTCAACGGCCCAAACCGGTTTGGACCTGATTGAACTGGGTCAAACCGGTTTTGACCGACCTGAGCCGGTTTTGACCGGCGCAAACCAGACCAGACCAGTTCAAACCAGTTTTGACTGCCTCAATCCGGTTTTCACCGGCTGAAACCGGTTTTGACCGGCTCAAACCACACCAGACCGGCTGAAACCTGTTTTGACCGGCTAAAAACCGGGTTTGATGAGATGAGACCAGATCAAACCGAATCAGACCGGCCCAGACTGGCTAAAATCGGATCAAACCGTACCCGACCGCCCCAGACTGCCTAAAACTGGGCCACAAACCGGTTTTGACCGGTTCAAACCAGACCAGACCTGCTCAAACCGGTTTTGACCGGCTCAAAGCGGTTTTGACCTGATCAAATGAGACTCGACCGGCACAGACAAGCTGAAACCGGACCAAACAGGACCAGACCGGCCCAGACCGGCTGAAAGCGGGCCACAAAGCGGTTTTGACCGGCTGAAACCAGACCAGATCGGCTCAAACCGGTTTTGACCGGCCTGAGCCGGTTTAGAACGGCTCTAACCAGACCAGAGCGGCTGAAACCGGACCAGAGCGGCTCAAGTCGGTTTTTACCAGATGACAACAGATCAAACCGTACCGGACCGGCTCACACTGGATCAAACCAGACCAGACATGCCCGGACCGGCTGAAACTGGATAAAACCGGACCAGACCGGCCCAGACTGGCTAAAACCGGGCCAGACCGGCTCAAATCGGTTTTGACTGGCTCAAACCAGACCAGACCAGTTCAAACCGGTTTTGACTGGCTCAATCCGGTTTTGACCGGCTCAAACCGGTTTTGACCAGCTCAAACCACTCCAGACCGGCTAAAACCGGTTTTCAACGGCCCAAACCGGTTTTTACCTGATTAGACCGGATCAAACCAGACCAAACGGGCTCAAACAGGCTCGAATCGGATTTCACTGGCTTCAACCAGACCAAACCGGCTCAAACCGGTTTTGATGGGCTCGAACCGGTTTTGACCGGCTCAAACCGGGTTTGACCTGCTCAAACCACACCAGACCGGCTGAAACCGGTTTTGTTCAGCTAAAACCGGTTTTGACCTGATCAGACCGGATCAAAACGAATCAGACCAGCCCAGACCGGATAAAAACGGATCAAACCGGCCCGGACCGGCCCAGACTGCCTAAAACTGGGCCACAAACAGGTTTTGACTGGCTCAAACCAGACCAGACCGGATCTAAGCGGTTTTGACCGGATGAGACACGATAAAACCGGACCGGACCGGCTCAAACCGGATGAAACCGCATCTGAACGGCCCAGAACAGCTGAAGCCGGAGCAAACCGGACCAGACCGGGCCAGACAGGCTGAAACCGGGCCACAAACTGCTTTTGACTGGCTCAAACCGGTTTTGACCAGATCAAACCTCTCCAGTCCGGCTAAAACCGGTTTTCACCAGCCCAAACCGCTTTCGACCTGATTAGACCAGGTCAAACCGGACCAGACCAGCTCAGACAGACTCGAATCGGTTTTGACTGGCTTCAACCAGACCAATCCGGCTCAAACCGGTTTTGACCAGCTCAAACCGGTTTTGACCGGCTCAAACCACACCAGACCGGCTGGAACCGGTTTTGACTGGCTAAAACGGGATTTAACCAGATGAGACCGGATCACAACGAATAAGACCGGCCCAGACAGGCTAAAATCAGATCAAACCGTACCCGACCGGCCCAGACTGCCTAAAATTGGGACACAAACCGGTTTTGACCAGTTCAAACCAGACCAGACCGGCTCAAACCGATTTTGACCGGCTCAAAGCGGTTTTGACCGGATCAAACCAGACTCTACCGGCCCAGATGAGCTGAAACTGGATCAAACAGGACCAGACCGGCACAGACCGGCTGAAAGCGGGCCACAAAGCGGTTTTGACCGGCTGAAACCAGACCAGACCGGCTCAAACCGGTTTTGACTAGCCTGAGATGGTTTAGAACGGCTCAAACCAGAGCAGACCGGTTCAAACCGGTTTTGACTGCCTCAATTCGGTTTTCACCGGGTGAAGCCAGTTTTGACCAGCTCAAACCACTCCAGACTGGGTAAAACCGGTTTTTTACCGGCTTAAAGGGGTTTTGACCTGATTAGAACAGCTCAAACCAGTCCAGAGCGGTTCAATCCGGTTTAGATAGGCACAAACCGGTTTTGAACGGCTCGAACCGGTTTTGACCGGCTCAAACCACACCAGATCGGCTGAAAAGGGTTTTGACCGGCTAACACCAGGTTTGACCAGATGAGACCGGATCAAACCGAATCAGACCAGCCCAGACAGGCTAAAATCGGATCAAACCGTACCCGACCGGCCCAGACTGCCTAAAACTGGGACACAAACCGGTTTTGACCAGTTCAAACCAGACCAGACCGGCTCAAACCGGTTTTGACCGGCTCAAAGCGGTTTTTGACTGGATCAAACCAGACTCTACCGGCCCAGATGAGCTGAAAGCGGATCAAAGAGGACCAGACCGTCCCAGACCGGCTGAAAGCAGGCCACAAAGCGGTTTTGACCGGCTGAAACCAGACCAGATCGGGCTCAAACCGTTTTTGACCGACCTGAGCCAGTTTTGACCGGCTCAAACCAGACCACACTGGTTCAAACCGGTTTTGACTGCCTCAATTTTGTTTTGACCGCCTGAAACCGGTTTTGACCAGCTCAAACCACTCCAGACCGGGGTAAAACCCGTTTTTTTCCGGCTTAAACCGGTTTTGACCTGATTAGACCAGCTCAAACCAGACCAGACCGGTTCAATCCGGTTTTGATCGTCAAAAACCGGTTTTGACCAGCTCAAACCACACCAGACCGGCTGAAACCGGTTTTCGACCAGCTAAAACCGGGTTTGACCGGATGAGACCAGATCAAACCGAATCAGACCGGCCCAGACCGGCTAAAATCGGATCAAACCATACCCGAGCAGCCCAGACTGCCTAAAACTGGATCAAAAACCGGTTTTGACCGGATCAAACCAGGCCAGTCCGGCTCAAACCGATTTTGATCGACCTGAGCTGGTTTTGACCGGCTCAATCAAGACCAAACCGGTTCAAACCGGTTTTGACTGTCTCAATCTGGTTTTGAATGGCTCAAAGCACTCCAGACCGCCTAAAACAGGTTTTCACTGGCTCAAACCGGTTTTGATCTGATTAGACCAGATCAAACCGGACCAGACCAGCTCAGACATGCTCGAATCGGTTTTGACTGGCTTCAACCAGACCAAACCGGCTCAAACCGGTTTTGACCGGCTCAAACCAGACCAGACCGGCTCAAACCAGTCCAGAGCGTTTCAAAGCAGTTTTGACCGGATCAAACCACACTCGACCGGCACAGACAAGCTGAAAGCGGATCAAACAGGACCAGACCGGCCCAGACTGTCTGAAAGCAGGCCGCAAAGCAGTTTTGACCGGCTGAAACCAGACCAGACCGGCTCAAACTGGTTTTGACTGCCCTGAGCTGGTTTAGAGCGGCTCAAACCACACCAGAGCGTGTCAATCCGGACCAGAGCGGCTCAAACCGGTTTTTACTAGATGACAACGTATCAAACTGGACCACACCGGCTCACACCGGATCAAACCGGACAAGACAGGCCCGGACCGGCTGAAACTGGATCAAACCGGACCAGACTGGCCCAGACTGGCTAAAACCGGGCCAGACTGGCTCAAACCGGTGTTGTCCGGCTCAAACCAGACCAGACCGGTTGAAAACCGGTTTTGACTGGGTCAATCCGGTTTTGACCAGCTCAAACCACTGCAGACTGGCTACAACTGGTTTTCACTGGCTCAAACCGGTTTTGACCTGATTAGACCGGATCAAAACGGACCAGACCGGCTTAGATAGGCTCGAATCGGGTTTGACTGGCTCAAACCAGACCAAACCGGCTCAAACCGGTTTTGACCGTCTCGATCCGGTTTTGACCAGCTCAAACCGGACCAGACCGATTCAAACCAGACCAGACCGGCCTCAAACCTGTTTTGACCGGGTCAAGCCGGTTTTGAACTGCTCAAACCACACCAGACAGGCTGAAACCGGTTTTGACTGGCTAAAACCGGTTTTGACCGGATGAGACCGGATCAAACCGAATCAGACTGGCCCAAACCAGCTAAAATCGGATCAAACCGGACCAGACCAGCCCAGACCGCCTAAAACTGGGCCACAACCGGTTTTGACCGGTAAAAAACAGACCAGACCGGCTCAAACCAGTTTTGACCAGATCGAACCGATTTTGACCGTCTCAAACCAGAGCAGACCGGCTCAAAACAGACCAGACCGGCTCCAACCGGTTTTGACCGGCTCAAAGCGGTTTTGACAGGATCTAACTGGACTCGACCATCCCAGACCAGCTGAAACTGGATCAAACCGGAGCAGACCGGCCCAGACCGGCTGAAACTGGGCCACAAACCGGTTTTGAACGGCTCAAACCAGACCAGACCGGCTCAAACCGGTTTTGTCCGGCCTGAGCCGGTTTAGACAGGCTCAAACCAGACCAGACAGGCTCAATGCGGACCAGAGCGGCTCAAACCGGTTTTTACCGGATGACAACAGATCAAACCGACCAGACTGGCTCACACCGGATCAATCCGGACCAGACAGGCCCTGAACGGCTGAAAGCAGATCAAACCAGATGAGAGGGGCACACACAGCGGCTAAAACCGGGCCAGAACTGCTCAAACCAGTTATTGACTGGCTCAAAGCAGACCAGACAGGTTCAAACCGGTTTTGACTGGCTCAATCCGGTTTTGACCGGCTCAAACCGGTTTTGACCAGCTCAAACCACTCCAGACCAGCTAAAACCGGTTTTCAACAGCCCAATCCGGTTTTGACCTGATTAGATCGGGTCAAACCGAACCAGACTGGCTCAGACAGGCTCGAATTGGTTTCGACTGACTTCAACCAGACCAAACCGGGCTGAATCCAGTTTTGACTGGCTCAAACTGGTTTTGACCAGCTCAAACCAGAACAGACCGGCTCAAACCGGTTTTGACCTGCTCAAAACCACACCAGACCGGCTTAAACCAGTTTTGACCATCTAAAAACGGTTTTGACCGGATGAGTCCGGATCAAACCGAATCAGACCGGCCCAGACTGCCTAAAACTGGGCCACAAACCGGTTTTGACCGGCTCAAACCGGTTTTGACAGGCTCAAACCAGAGCAGACCGGCTCAAACCAGAGCAGACCGGCTCAAAACGGTTTTGACTGGCTCAAAGCGGTTTTGACCAGAGCAAACCAGACTCTACCGGCACAGATCAGCTGAAAGCGGGTCAAACAGGACCAGGCCGGCCAAGACCGGCTGAAAGAGGGCCATAAAGCGGTTTTGACCGGCCTGAAACCAGACCAGACGGGCTCAAACCGATTTAGACCGCCCTGAGCCGGTTTTCACCGGCTCAAACCAGAGTAGACGGGCTCAAACCGGTTTTGACCGGCTCAAAGCGGTTTTGACCGGATCAAACCAGACTCAATCGGCACAGACAAGCTGAAACCGGATCAAACAGGACCAGACCGGCCCAGACGGCTGAAAGCGGGCCAGCAAAGCGGTTTTCACCGGCTGAAACCAGACCAGACCGGCTGAAACCGGTTTTGACCAGCCTGAGCTGGTTTACAACGGCTCAAACCACACCAGAGCGGCTCAAACCGGACCAGAGCGGCTCAAACCGGTTTTTACCAGATGACAACGGATCAAACCGGACCAGACAGGCTCACACCGGATCAAACCGGACCAGACAGGCCCGGACCGGCTGAAACCGGATCACACTGGACCAGACCGGCCCAGACTTGCTAAAACCTAGCCAGACCGGCTCAAACAGGTTTTGACCGGCTCAAACCAGACCAGACCGTTTGAAACCGGTTTTGACTGGCTCAATCCGATCTTTCACCGTCTCAAACCACTCCAGACCGGCTAAAACCGGTTTTCACTGGCTCAATCTGGTTTTAACCTGATTAGACCGGATCAAACCGGACCAGACCTGTTCAGACAGGCTCGAATCGGTTTTGACTGGCTTCAAACAGACCAAACCGGCTCAAACCGGTTTTGACCGGCTCGAACCGGTTTTGACCGGCTCAAACCAGACCAGATCGGCTCAAACCAGACCAGACCGGCTCAAAAATATTTTGACTGCGTCAAACCGGTTTTCAACTGCTCAAACCACACCAGACCAGCTGAAACCGGTTTTGACCGGCTCGAACCTGTTTTGACAGGCTCAAACCAGAGTACATCGGCTCAAACCAGACCAGACCGGTTCAAACCGGTTTTGACCGGATGAAAGCGGTTTTCACCGGATCAAACTGGACTCGACCGGCCCAGACCAGCTGAAACCGGATCAAACCGGAGCAGACTGGCCCAGACCAGCTGAAACCGGGCCACAAAAACCGTTTTGACCGGCTCAAACCAGACCAGACCCTCTCAAACCGGTTTTGACCGGCCTCAGCCGGTTTAGACCAGCTCAAACCAGACCAGACAGGCTCAATCCGCACCAGAGCGGCTCAACCGGTTTTGACCGGATGACAACGGATCAAACCGGACCAGACTGGCTCACACCGGATCAAACTGGATCAGACAGGCCCAGACCGGCTGAAACTGGATCAAACCAGACGAGAGCAGCACAGACCGGCTAAAACCGTGCCAGACCGGCTCACACCGGTTTTGACCGTCTCAAACCAGAACAGACAGGTTCAAACCGGATTTGACTGGCTCAATCCGGTTTTGACCGGCTCAAACCGGTTTTGACCATCTCAAACCACTCCAGACCAGCTAAAACCGGTTTTCAACGGACCAAACCGGTTTTGACCTGATTAGACCGGGTCAAACCGGTTTTGACCGACTCAAACCGGTTTTGACCTGCTCAAACCACACCAGACCGGCTGAAACCGGTTTTGACCGGCTAAAACCGGTTTTGACCGAATGAAACCAGATCAAACTGAATCAGACCGGCCCAGACCGGCTATATTCGGATCAAACTGGACCAAAACGGCCCAGACCACCTAAAACTGGGCCACAAACGGGTTTTGACCGGTGCAAACCAGACCAGACCGGCTTAAACCGGTTTTGACCGACCTGAGCCGGTTTTGAACTTCGCAAACCAGACCAGACCGGTTCAAACCGATTTTGACCGCCTCAATCCGGTTTTGACTGGCTGAAACCGGTTTTGACCGGCTCAAAACACTCCAGACCGGGTAAAACCGGTTTTCAGCGGCTTAAACCTGTTTTGACCTGATTAGACCAGTTCAAACCAGACCAGA
>NW_027327142.1:0-20117 GCF_047675955.1 Chlorocebus sabaeus
GGTCTCATCCTATTTCAGCCGGTCTGGTCGGGTTTGAGCCCGTTAAAACTGGTTTGAGCCGGTCTGGTCCGGTTTGATCCAGTTTCAGCGGTTCTGGTCCAGTTTGATCCGGTTTGAGCCGGTCAGGTCCGCTTTAATGTGGTTGATCCTGTCTGGTCTTGTTTGAGCCAGTCCAAAACCGGCTTGAGCCGGTCTCGTCCGGATTCAGCCGGTCTGGTCGGGTTTGAGCCAGTCAAAACGGGTAGGAGACGGTCTGGTCCCGGTTTGAGTCCGGTTTTGCCGGTCAAAACCGGTTTTGAGCCGGTCTGGTCCGGTTTGAGTCCGGTTTGAGCCGGACAACACCAGTTTGAGACGGTCTGGTTCGGTTTGACTGCGGTTTGAGCTGGTCATAACCGGTTAGAGCCGGTCTAGTCCGCTTTGTGCCGGCGAAAATTGGTTTGAGCCGGTCTGGTCCGATTTTAGCTGGTCAAAACTGGTCTGAGCCACTCTGGTCCCTGTTTTAGCCGGTCTGGTCGGGGTTTACCCGGTGAAAAGCAGTTTCAACCGGTCTCGTCCGTTTTCAGCCTGTCTGGTCGGGTTTGAGCCGGTGAAAACCGGTTTGAGCCGGTTTGGTCCTGTTTGAGTGTGGTTTGAGCCGGTCAAAATCGCTTTGTGCTGTTCTGGTCCGATTTGAGCCGGTCAAAACCGGTTTGAGCCGGTCTATTCCTATACCGGTTTGAGTCCTGTTTGAACGGAACTGGTCCGGTTTTAGCCGGTCTGGTAGGGTTTGAGCGGTCAAAACCGGTTTGAGCCTGTTCGTCCGGTTTAGGACGGTCTAGTCGGGTTTGAGCCGGTCAAAACCGCTTTGGGCCGGTCTGGTCCGATTTGAGCTGGTGAAAACCGGTTTGAGGCGTTCTCGTCCCGTTTCAGGAGGTCTGATCGGATTTGAGCCAGTTAAAACCGGTTTGAGCCGGTCTGGCCCGGTTTGATCCGGTTTCAGTGGTTCTGGTCCGGTTTGATCCGGTTTGAGCCGGTCTGGTCCGCCTTGATCTGGTTGAGCCAGTCTGGTCTGGTTTGAGCCGGTCCAAAACCGGTTTGAGCCGGTCTCATCTGGTTTCAGACGGTCTGGTCGGGTTTGAGCGGTAAACGGGTTTGAGACGGTCTGGTCCGGTTTGAGTCCGGATTGAGCCGGTCAAAACCGGTTTGAGCCAGTCTGGTCCGGTTTGAGTCCAGTTGGAGACGGACAACACCAGTTTGAGAGGGTCTGATCTGGTTTGAGTGCGGTTTGAGCCGTACATAACCGGTTAGAGCCGGTCTAGTGCACTTTTAGCCGGTCAAAAACTGGTTTGAGGCGGTCCTGTCTGGTTTTAGCCGGTCTGGATGGGTTTGAGTCGGTCAAAACCGGTTTGAGGCGTTCTCGTCCAGTTTCAGCCGGTCTGGTCGGGTTTGAGCTGGTCAAAACCGGTTTGAGCCGGTGTGGTCCTGTTTGAGTCCGGTTTGAGCCAGTCAAAACCGGTTTGAGGCTGTCTGGACCGGTATGAGCTGTTCAAAAGCGGTTTGTGACCAGTTTGAGCCGGTCTGTCCGGTTTGGGCCGGTCTGGTCCAGTTTGATCTGGTTTAAGCCGGTCTGGTCTGGTTTGATTTGTTTGAGCCGGTATGGTCTGGTTTCAGCCGTTCAAAACCGGTTTGAGCCGGTCTGGACTGGTTTGAGTCCGGGTTGAGCTGGTCAACACCGGTTGGAGTCCATCTGGTCTGGTTTTAGCCAGTCTGGACGGGTTTGATTTGGTCAAAACCGGTTTGAGGCAGTCTCGTCCCGTTACATCCGGTGTGGTCGGGTTTGAGCCAGTCAAAACTGGTTTCAGACGGTGTGGTACTGTTTGAGTCTGGTTTTAGCTGGTCAAATTCGGTTTGTGCAGCTCTCATGAGATTTGAGCCGGTCAAAATCGGTTTGAGCCTGTCTGGTCCGGTTTGATCCAGTTTAAGCCGGTCTGGTCCAGTATGATTTGTTTCAGCCGGTCTGGTCTTGTTTGGGCCCTTCAAAACCGGTTTGAGCCTCTCTGGTCCGGTTTGAGTCCGGTTTGAGCTGGTCAACACCGGTTTGAGCCGTTCTGGTCCAGTTTGAGTCAGGTTTGAGCCGGTCAAAATCGTTTTGTGCTGCTCTGGTCCGATTTGAGCCCGTCAAAACTGGTTTGAGCCAGTCTATTCCCGTTTGAGTCCTGTATGAAGGGGTGTGGTCCGGTTTTAGCCGGTCTGGTAGGGTTAGAGCCTGTCAAAACCGATTTGAGCCTGTCTGGTCCGGTTTCAGATGGTCTGGTCGGGTTTGAGCCGGTCAAAGCCGGTTTGTTCTGGTCTGGTCCGATTTGACCTGGTTAAAACCGGTTTGAGGCTGTCTCATCCCTTTTCAGCCGGTCAGGTCGGGTTTGAGCCGGTTAAATCTGGTTTGAGCCGGTGTGGTCCGGTTTGATCCGGTTTCAGCGGTTCTGGTCCAGTTTGATGCGGTTTGAGCCGGTCTGGTCCGCTTCGATCTAGTTGAGCCAGTCTCGTCTGGTTTGAGTCGGTCCAAACCGCTTTGAGCCGGTCTCATCTGGATTCACCCGGTCTGGTCTGGTTTGAGCCAGTCAAAACGGGTTTGAAACGGTCTGGTCCGGTTTGAGTTCGGTTTGAGACGGTCTGGTCCGGTTTGAGTCAGTCAAAACCGGTTTGAGCTGTTCTGGTCCGTTTTGAGCTTTTCAAAACCGGTTTGAGATCGTCTAAGAGCCGGTCTGGTCCAGTTTGATCCGGTATAAGCCGGTCTGGTCCGGTTTGATCCGGTTGAGCCAGTCTGGTTCGGTTTGAGCCGGTCAAAAGTGGTCTGAGACAGTCTGGTCCGGTTTTAGTTGGTCTGGTCGGGGATGACCCGGTCAAAACCGGTTTCAGCCGGTCTCGTCTGGTTTCAGCCGGTCTGGTCGGGTTTGAGCCCGTGAAAACTGGTTTGAGCCGGTCTGGTCCTGTTTGAGTCTGGTTTGAGCCGGTCAAAATCGGTTTGTGCTGCTCTGGTCCGATTTGAGCCGGTCAAAACCGGTTTGAGCCGTTCTATTCCTGTTTGAGTTCGGTTTGAACGGGTCTGGTCTGGTTTTAGCCAGTCTGGTCAGGTTTGAGCCGGTCAAAACTGGTTTGAGACGGTCTTGTCCAGTTTGAGTCCAGTATGAGCAGGTCAAAACCCGTTTGAGCCGGTGTGGTCCTGTTTGAGTCTGGTTTGAGCTGGTCAAATTCGAATTGTGCTGCTCTGGTCCGATTTGAGCCGGTCAAAACCGGTCTGAGCCGTTCTGGTCCGGTTTGAGTGCGGTTTGAGCCGGAGAACACCAGTATGAGATGGTCTGGTCCGGTTTGAGGGTGGTTTGAGCCGGTCATAACCGGTTACAGCCGGTCCAGTCCGCTTTGAGTCAGTCAAAACCGGTTTGAGCTGGTCTGGTCTGGTTTTAGCCGGTCTGGACGGGTTTGAGTCGGTGAAAACCGGTTTGGGATGGTCTCGTCCAGTTTTAGCCCGTCTGGTCGGGTTTGAGTTGGTCAAAACTGGTTAGAGCCAGTGTGGTCCTGTTTGAGTCTGGTTTGAGATGGTCAAATTCGGTTTGTGCTGCTCTCGTCCGATTTGATCCGGTCAAAACCGGTTTGAGCCGGTGTGGTACAGTTTGTACCGGTTTAAGGCAGTCTGGTCCGGTTTGATTCGGTTGAGGCGGTATGGTCTGGTTTGAGCCGTTCAAAACCGGTTTGAGCCGGTCTGGTCTGGTTTGTGTCCGGTTTGAGCCGGTTTGGTCCTTGTCCAGTTTGAGCCGATCAAAGCCGATTTGAGCCGGTGTAGTCCGGTTTGAGTCCGGTTTGAGCCGGTCTAGTACGTTTTGCGTCCACTTTGAGCCGGTCAAACAGGTTTGAGGCGGTCTGGTCTGGTTTGTGCTGGTCAAAACCAGTTTGAGTCCGTTTGGAGCCGGTCGAAACCGGTTTGAGCCAGTCTGGTGCGATTTGAGCCGCTAAAAAACGGTTTGAACCAGTCTAATACGGTCAAAACAGGTTTGAGCCGGTCTGGTCCGGTTTGATCGGATTTGAACTGGTCTGGTCCGGTTTGTGACGTTCAAAACCGGTTTGATCGGGTTTAAGCCGGTCTGGTCCGGTTTGATCCGGTTGAGCCGGTCTGGTCAGGTTTGAGACGGTCAAACCCTGTTTGAGCCGGTGTGTTCCTGTTTGAGTCCGATTTGAGACGTTTAAAACCGGTTTGACCCGGTCTGGTCTTGTTTGAGTCCGTTTTGAGCCAGTCAAAACCGGTTTGAGCCGGTCTGGTCCGGTTTGATCCGGTTTGAGTGGTTCTGGTCCTGTTGGATCCGGTTTGAGCCTGTCTGGTCCGCTTTGGTCTGGTTGAGCCAGTCTGGTCTGGTTTCAGCCGGTCCAAACCGGTTTGAGCCGGTCTCGTCCGGTTTCAGCTGGTCTGGTCGGGTTTGAGCCGGTCAAAACGGGTTTGAGATGGTCTGGTCCGGTTTGAGTCCGGTTTGAGCCGGTCAAAACCGGTTTGAGACGGTCTGGTCCGGTTTGAGTCCGGTTTGAGACGGACAACACCAGTTTGAGATGGTCTGGTCCGGTTTGAGTGCGGTTTGAGCTGGTCATAACCGGTTAGAGCTGGTCTAGTCTGTTTTGAGCTGGTCAAAACCGGTTTGAGCTGGTCTGGTCCGGTTTTAGCCGCTCTGGACGGGTTTCAGTCGGTCAAAACCGGTTTGAGGTGATCTCATCCAGTTTCAGCCGGTCTGGTCGTGTTTGAGACGATCAAAACCGTTTTGAGCCGGTTTGGCCCTGTTTGAGTCTGGTTTGAGCTGGTCAAATTCGGTTTGTGCTGCTCCCGTCCGATTTGAGCCGGTCAAAACCGGTTTTAGCAAGAGTGGTCCGGTTTGATCTGCTTTAAGCCAGTCTGGTCCGGTTTCATTTATTTGAGACGTTATGGTCTGGTTTGAGCCGTTCAAAACCGGTTTGAGCCGGTCTGGTCCGGATTGAGTCCCGTTTGAGCTGGTCAACACCGGTTTGAGCTGGTCTGGTCCAGTTTTAGCTGGTCTGGACTTTTTGAGTCGGTCAAAACCGGTTTGAGGCGGTCTCGTCCCGTTTCAGCGGGTCTGGTCGGGTTTCAGCCGGTTAAAACCGGTTGGAGCCAGTCTGGTCTGGTTTGATCCGGTTTCAGCGGTTCTTGTCCGTTTTGATCCGGTTTGAGCCGGTATGGACAGCTTTGATCTGGTTGAGCCAGTCTGGTCTGGTTTTAGCCGGTCCAAACCGGTTTGAGCCAGTCTCATCCTGTTTCAGCCGGTCTGGTCAGGTTTCAGCTGGTCAAAACGGGTTTGAGGCGGTCTGGTCCGTTTTGAGTGCGGTATGTGCCGGTCAAAACCGGTTTGAGCCAGTCTGCTCCGGTTTGAGTCCGGTTTGAGCTGGACAACACCAGTTTGAGAGGGTCTGGTCCAGTTTCAGTGCGGTTTGAGCCGGTCATAACCGGTTAGAGCCGGTCTAGTCTGCTTTGAGCTGGTCGAAACCGGTTTGAGCAGGTCTTGGTCTGGTTTTAGCCGGTCTGGACGGGTTTGAGTTGGTCAAAACCGGTTTGAGGCGGTCTCGTCCAGTTTCAGCCGGTCTTGTCGGGTTTGAGCCGGTCAAAACCGGTTTGAGCTGGTGTGGTCCTGTTTGAGTCTGGTTTGAGCTGGTCAAATTCGGTTTGTGCGGCTCTGGTCCGATTTGAGCTGGTCAAAACCGGTCTGAGACGTTCTGGTCTGGTTTGAGTGCGGTTTGAGCCGGACAAACCAGTTTGAGACAGTCTGGGACGGTTTGATCCAGTTTAAGCCGGTCTGGTCCAATTTGATTCGTTTGAGCCGATATGGTCCGGTTTGAGCCGTTCAAAGCGGGTTTGAGCCGGTCTGGTCCGGTTTGAGTCCGGTTTGAGCTGGTCAACACCGGTTTGAGCCCGTCTGGTCCAATTTGAGTCAGGTTTGAGCCGGTCAACACCGGTTTGATCCGTTCTGGTCTGGTTTGAGTCCGGTTTGAGTTGGTCAGGTCCGGTTTGAGCAGGTCAAGACCGGTTTCAGGCGTTCAGATCCGTTCTGAGCGGATCAAAACCGGTTTGAAATGGTCTAAGAGCCAGTCTGGTCCGGTTTAAAGTGGTATAAGCCAGTGTGGTCCGGTTTGATCCGGTTCAGCCGGTCTGGTTCAGTTGCAGCCGGTCAAAAGTGTTCTGAGCCAGTCTGGTCTGGTTTTAGTTGGTCTGGCCGGGGTTGACCCGGTCAAAACCGGTTTCAGCCGGTCTCGTCCGGTTTCAGCCGGTCTGGTCAGGTTTGAGCCGGTCAAAACCGGTTTGTGCCGGTATGGTCTGATTTCACCCGGTCAAAACCGGTTTGAGGCGGTCTCGTCCCAATTCAGCCGGTCTGGTCGGGTTTGAGCTGTTTAAAACCGGTTTGAGCCGGTCTGGTCCGGTTTGATCCGGTTTCAGTGGTTCTGGTTCGGTTTGATCCGGTTTGAGCCGGTCTGGTCTGCTTTGATCTGGGTGAGCCAGTCTGGTCTGTTTTGAGCCGGTCCAAACCGGTTTGAGCTGGTCTTGTCCGGTTTCAGCCGGTCTGGTCGCGTTTCAGCCAGTCAAAACGGGTTTGAGATGGTCTGGTCTGGTTTGAGTCCGGTTTGAGCCGGTTAAAACCGGTTTGAGCCGGTTTGGTCCGGTTTGATTCTGGTTTGAGCCGGACAACACCAGTTTGAGACAGTCTGGTCCGGTTTCAGTGCAGTTTGATCCGGTCATAACCGGTTAGAGCCAGTTAAGTCTGCTTTGAGCCGCTCAAAACCGGTTTGAGCCGGTCTGGTCCAGTTTTAGCCGGTCTAGACGGGCTTGATTTGGTCAAAACCGGTTTGAGTTGGTCTCGTCCAGTTTCAGCCGTTCTGGTCGGGTTTGAGCCGGACAAAACCGGTTTGAGCCGTTGTGGTCCTGTTTGAGTCTGGTTTGAGATGGTCAAATTCGGTTTGTGCTTCTGTGGTCCGATTTGAGCCAGTCAAAACCGGTCTGAGCCATTCTGGTCTGGTTTGAGTGCGGTTTGAGCCGGACAACACCAGTTTGAGATGGTCTGGAATGGTTTGAGTGTGGTTTGATCCAGTCATAACCGGCTAGAGCCGGTCTAGTCCGCTTTGAGCCGGTTAAAACCGGTTTGAGCGGGTCTGGTCCGGTTTTAGCCGTTCTGGACGGGTTTGAGTCGCTCAAAACCGTTTTGAGACGGTCTCGTCCAGTTTCAGCCCGTCTGGTTGGGTTTGAGCCGGTCAAAACCGGTTTGAGCCGTTCTGGTCCTTATTGAGCAGATCAAAACCGGTTTGAGACGGTCTAAGAGCAAATCTGGGCCGGTTTGATCCGGTTTAAGCCAGTCTTGTCCGGTTTGATCTGGTTGAGCCGGTCTGGTTCGGTTTGAGCTGGTCAAAACTGATGTGAGCCAGTCTGGTCTGGTTTCAGCCGGTCTGGTTGGGTTTGAGGGGTCAAAACCGGTTTCAGCTGTTCTGGTCTGGTTTCACCCGGTCTGGTTGGGTTTGAGCTGGTCAAAACCGGTTTGAGCCGATCTGGTCCTGTTTGAGTCTGGTTTGAGCTGGTCAAAATCGGTTTGTGCTGCTCTGGTCCGATTTGAGCTGGTCAAAACTGGTTTGAGCCAGTCTACTGCGGTTTGAGTCCCGTTTGATCCGGTCTGGTCCGGTTTTAGCCGGTGTGGTCGGGTTTGAGCCGGTCAAAACCGGTTTGAGCCTGTCTGGTCTGGTTTCGGCCGATCTGGTCCGGTTTGATCCGGTTTAAGCTGGTCTGGTCCGGTTTGATCCGGTTGTGCCGGTATGATCTGGTTTGAGCCGGTGAAAACGCATTTGAGCGTGTCTGGTCCGGTTTGAGCCGGTCAACACCGGTTTGAGCCAGTCTGGTCTGGTTTGAACCGGTCAACACCGGTTTGAGCCGGTCTGGTTGGGTTTGAGTCCGCTTTGAGCCTGTCAAAACCGGTTTGAGCCGGTCTAACGGCCGGTCTGGTCCAGTTTGATCCGTTTTGAGCGGGTCTGGTCTGGTTTGAGCTGTCAAACCCAGTTGGAGAAGATATGGTATGGTGTGAATCCTGTTTGAACAGGTCAAACCCGTTTTGAGCCAGTCTGGTCCGGTTTAAGGCAGTCTGGTTTGGTTTCAGACGGTCAACACCGTTTTTAGCTGGTCTGGTCTGGTTTGAGCCGGTCTGGTCCGTATTGAGCCAACCAAAACTGGTTTGAGCTGGTCTAAGAACCGGTCTGGTCCGGTTTGATCCGGTTTAAGCCGGTCTAGACCGGTTTTTGCCGGTCTGGTCCGGTTTGAACTGGTCCAAACCGGTTTGAACCAGACTGATCCGGTTTGATCCGGTTTGTGCCTTTCTGGTCTGGTTTGAGATGCTCAAAACCGATTTGAGGCGATCTGGTCCGGTATGAGTCCGAATTCAGCGAGTCAAACCCGGTATGAGGCGGTCTGGTAGCGTTTGAGTCCGGTTTGAGCCAGATAAACCTGGTTCGACCCGGTCTGGTCCGGTTTTAGCCAGTTTGAGCCGGTCTGGTCTGGTTTGAGCTGGTGAAAACGGTTTGAGCCGGTCTGGTCCAGTTTGAGCCGGTTGACACCAGTTTGAGCCGGTCTGGTGCGGTTTTAGCAGATCCGGTCATGTTTGAGCCGTTCAAAACCGGTTTCAGCCGGTCTCGTCCGGTTTCAGCCGGTCTGGTCGGGTTTGGGCCGGTCAAAACCGGTTTGAGCCAGTCTGGTCCGGTTTGAGTGCAGTTTGAGCCAGTCAAAACCGGTTAGTGCCTGTCTGGTCCGATTTGAGGCGGTCAAAACCGCTTTGAGCTGGTCTGGTACGGATTAATCCGGTTTAAGCCGGTTTGGTTCCTGTTTGAACCGGTTTGAGCCTGTCTCAACCGGTTTGAGCCGGTCTGGCCTGGTTTGAGCCTGTCAACACCGGTTTAAGCCGGTCTGGTCCTGTTTGATCCGATTCAGCTGGTCTGGTCTGGTTTGAGCCGATCCTAACCCGTTTCAGCCGGTCTGCTCCAGTTTGAGCTGGTCAAAACCGGATGAGCCGGTCTGGTCCGGATTGACCTGGTCAAATACTGTTTGAGCCGGTCTGGTCCGTTTTGATCCCCTGAGTGTGCACTCCCCTGAGTAAGCGCTCACCTGAGGGGCACTCCGCTTCGTGAGCGCCTCCCTGAGTGTGCACTCCCCTGAGTGTGCCGTCGTCTGAGTGAGGACTCCCCTGAGTGTGTACCCCCCTGAATGAGCACTCCCCTGAGTGTGCACTCCTCTGAATTGGCACTCTCCTACGTGAGGACCCGGCTGAGTGTGAACTCCCCTGAGTGTGCGCTTCCCAGATTGTGCGTTCCCCTGAGTGTGCACTGCCCTGAGTGAGCCCTCCCCTGAGTGGGCACTCCCCTGAGTGTGCACTTGCCTGAGTGAGGACTACTGAGTGTGCACACCCATGAGTGTGAACTCGCCTGAGTGAGGACTCCCTTGGGTGTGCACTCCCCTGAGTGTATGCTCACTTGAGTGTGCACGCCCCTGAGTGCGAACTCCCCTGAGTGTGCACTCGCCTGAGTGAGAACACCCCTGAGTGTGCACTCCCCTGAGTGTGCACTCCCCTGACTGAGCACTCCCCTGAGTGTTCACTCTTCTGAATGTGCACTCCCCTGAGTGTGTGCTCCCCTGGGTGCTCACTCCCCAGGGTGTGCACTCGCGTGGGTGTGGACACCCCTGAGTGTGCACTCTCCTGTGTGTGCACTCCCCTGAGTGTGCACTCCCCTGAGTGTTCACTCGCCTGGGTGAAGGCACCACTGAGTGTGCACTCCCCTGAGTGTGCACACCCCTGAGTGTTCCCTCCCCAGGGTGTGCACTCCCCTGAGTGTGCACTCCCCTGAGTATGAACTCCCCTGAGTGAGCGCTCTCCTGAAGGGGCACTCGCTTGGGTGATGACACCTTTGGGTGACCCCTCCCCTGTGTGTGCACCCCTCTGTGTTCGCACTCTCCAGAGTGAGGACTTCCCTGAATGTGCACTCCTCTGAGTGTGCACTCCCCTGAGTATGCACTCCACTGGGTGAAGACACCCCTGAGTGTGTACACCCCTGAGTGTGCACTCCCCTGAGTGTTCCTTCCCCAGGGTGTGCACTCCACTGAGTGTGCACTCCCCTGAGTGAGCACTTCCCTGAGTGAGCGCTCCCCTGAGTGTGCACTCCCCTGAGTGTGCACTCGCCTGAGTGAGGACTACTGAGTGTGAACTCGCCTGAGTGAGGACTCCCCTGAGTGTGCACTCCCCTGAGTGTGCCATCATCTGAGTGAGGACTCCCCTGAGTGTGTACTCCCCTGAATGAGCAGTCCCCTGAGTGTGCACTCCTCTGAGTTGGAACTCTACTACGTGAGGACCCGGCTGAGTGTGAACTCCCCTGAGTGTGCGCTTCCCAGATTGTGCATTCCCCTGAGTGTGCACTGCCCTGAGTGAGCCCTCCCCTGAGTGGGCACTCCCCTGAGTGTGCACTCGCCTGAGTGAGGACTACTGAGTGTGCACACCTATGAGTGTGAACTCGCCTGAGTGAGGACTCCCTTGAGTGTGCACTCCCCTGAGTGTATGCTCACGTGAGTGTGCACGCCCCTGAGTGAGAACTCCCCTGAGTGTGCACTCGCCTGAGTGAGAACACCCCTGAGTGTGCACTCCCCTGAGTGTGCACTCCCCTGACTGAGCACTCCCCTGAGTGTTCACTCTTCTGAATGTGCACTCCCCTAAGTGTGTGCTCCCCTGGGTGCTCACTCCCCAGGGTGTGCACTCGCGTTGGTGTGGACACCCCTGATTGTGCACTCCCCTGTGTGTGCACTCCCCTGAGTGTGCACTCCAATGAGTGTTCACTCGCCTGGTTGAAGGCACCCCTGAGTGTGCACTCCCCTGCGTGTGAACTCGCCTGAGTGAGGACTCCCCTGAGTGTGCACCCCCTGAGTGCATGCTCACCTCAGTGTGCACCCCCCTGAGTGTGCTCTAACCTGAGTGAGTGCTCCAAAGAGTGAGCGCTCTCCTGAGTGTGCACTCGCCTGTGTGAGTACTACTCTGATTGTGCATTCCCCTGAGTGTGTGATCACTTTACTGAAAACTCCCCTGAGTGAGCGTTCCCCTGAGTGTGCACTCCCCTGAGTGTGAACTCGCCTGAGTGAGGACTCCCCTGAGTGTGCACTCCCCTGAGTGCATGCTCCCCTGAGTGTGCACTCGCCTGAGTGAGGACACCCCTGCGTGTGCACTCCCCTGAGTGTGAACTCGCCTGAGTGAGGACTCCCCTGAGTTTGCACACCACTGAATATGCACTCCCCGGAGTGTACACTCCCCTGAGAGTGCTCTCTTCTGAGAGTGCACTCCCCGGAGTGAGCACTCCCCTGAGTGCACTCACACCTGAGTGTGCACTCGCCTGGGTGTAGACACCCCTGAGTGTGCACCTCCCTGTGTGTGCACTCCCCTGAGTGTGCACTCCCCTGAGTGTTCACTCTTCAGGGTGTGCACTCCTCTGAGTGTGCGCTCCCCTGAGTGTGAACTCGCATGAGTGAGGACACCCCTGAGTGTGCACTCGCCTGAGTGTGAACTTGCCTGGGTGAGGACTCCCCTGAGTGTGCACTCCACTGAATGTGCACTCCCCTGAGTGTACACTCCCTGAGTGTGCTCTCCCCTGAGTGTGCACTCCCCTGAGTGAGCACTCCAATGAGTGAGCGCTCTCCTAAGTGTGCACTCACCTGTTTGAGGACACCCCTGAGTGTGCATTCCCCTGAGTGTGCGCTCACTTTACTGAAAACTCCCGTGAGTGAGCGCTCCCCTGAGTGTGCGCTTCCCTGAGTGAGCGCTCCCCTGAGTGTGCACTGCCATGTGTGTGCACTCACCTGAGTGAGGACTACTGAGTGTGAAGTCTTCTGAGTGTGGACGCCCTTAAGTGTGCACTCACCTGAGTGCACGCTCACCTGAGTGTGCACTCGCCTGAGTGAGGACACCCCTGAGTGTGCACTCCCCTGAGTGTGAACTCGCCTGAGTGAGGAATCCCCTGAGTGTGCACTCCCCTGAGTGCATGCTCACATGAGTGTGCACCCCCCTGAGTGCGCACTCCCCTGAGTGTGCACTCGCCTGAGTGAGGACACCCCTGAGTGTGCACTCCCCTGAGTGAGCGGTCTCCTGAGGGGGCAATCGCTTGAGTGATGACTCCTTTGAGTGAGGCCTCCCCTGAGTGTGCACTCTTCTGAGTTCGCACTCTAACGAGTGAGGACTTTCCTGAGTGTGGACTCCCCTGAGTGTGCACTCCCCTGAGTGAGCACACCCCTGAGTGTGCACTCCCCTGACTGTGCGCTCGCCTGTGTTAAGACACCCTGAGTGTGCACTCCCCTGAGTGTGCACTCCCCTGAGTGTTCACTCCCCAGGGTGTGCACTCCCCTGAGTGTGCGCTCCCCTGAGTGTGCACTCCCCTGAATGAGTGCTCCCCTGAGTGTGCTCTCGCCTGGGTGAAGACACCCTGACTGTGCACTCCCCTGAGTGTGCACTCCCCTGAGTGTGCACTCCAAAGGGTGTGCACTCCCCTGCGTGTGTGCTTCCCTGAGCGTGCACTCCCCTGAATGAGCACTCCCCTGGGTGCACACTCCCTGAATGTGGACTCGCCTGTGTGAGGAGACCCCTGAGTGTGCACTCCCCTGAGTGTGCACTCCCCTGAGTGTTCGCTCCCCAGGGTGTGCACTCCCCTGGGTCAGAGCTCCCCTGAGTGTGCAATTCTCTGAGTTTGCACTCTCCTGAGTGAGGACTCCCCTGAGTGTGCCCTCCCCTCAGTGTGCACTCCTCTGAGTGTGCATTCCCCTGAGTGTGTAGTCCCCTGAGTGAGGACACCACTGAGTGCGCACTATCCTGAGTGTGCCCTCCCATGAGTGAGCGCTCTCCTGAGAGCGCACTCGCCTGTGTGTGTACTCCCCTGAGTGTGCAGTCCCCTGAGTGTGCGCTCCCTTGAGTGTGCGCTCCCCTGAGTGTGCACTCCCCTGGATGAGCACTCCCCTGTGTGAGCACTACCATGAGTTAGCGCTCCCCTGAGTGAGGACTATCCTGAATGTGCCCTCGCCTGAGTGAGGACTACCCTGAGTATGCACTCCCCTGAGTGCATGCTCACCTGAGTGTGCACTCCCCTGAGTGCATGCTCCCCTGAGTGTGCACTCCCCTGAGTGTGCACTCCCCTGAGTGTGCACTCGCCTGAGTGAGGACACCCCTGAGTGTACACTTCCCTGTGTGAGCGCTCCCGTGAGTGTGCACTCCCCTGAGTGTGCACTCGCCTGAGTGAGGACTACTGAGTGTGAAGTCGCCTGAGTGAGGACGCCCCTAAGTGTGTACTCACCTGAGTGCACACTCACGTGAGTGTGCACTCGCCTGAGTGAGGACACCCCTGAGTGTGCACTCCCCTGAGTGTGAACTCGCCTGAGTGAGGACTCCCCTGAGTGTGCACTCACTTGCGTGTGCACTCCCCTGAGTGTGCACTCATCTGAGTGAGGACACCCCGAGTGTGCACTCCCCTGAGCGTGAACTCGCCTGAGTGAGGACTACTCTGAGTGTGCACTCGCCTGAGTGAGACTTCACTGAGTGCACACTATCCTGTGTGTGCACTCCTATGAGTGAGCGCTCTCCTGAGTGTGCACTCGCCTGTGTGAGGTCTCCCCTGAGTGTGCACTCCACTGAGTGTGCACTCACTTTAATGAAAGCTCCCCTGAGTGAGCGCTCCCCTGAGTGTGCACTCCCCTGAGTGTGAACTCACCTTAGTGAGGACTCCCCTGAGTTGTCACCTCACTGAATGTGCACTCCCCGGAGTGTACACTCCCCTGAGTGTGCTCTCCCCTGAGTGTGCACTCCCCTGAGTGAGCACTCTCCTGAGTGCACTCACACATGAGTGTGCACTCGCCTGGGTGTAGACACCCCTGAGTGTGCTCTCCCCTGAGGGTGCACTCCCCTGATGTTCACTACCCAGGGTGTGCACTCCCCTGAGAGAGTGCTCCCCTGAGTGTGCACTCCTCTGAGTTTGCACTCTCCTGAGTGAGGACTCCCCTGAGTGTGCCCTCCCCTGAGTGTGCGCTCCCCTGAGTGTGTGCTCCCCTGAGTGTGCACTCCCCTGAGTGTGCAGTCCCCTGAGTGAGGAACCAACTGAGTGCACACTATCCTGAGTGTGCACTCCCATGAGTGAGCATCTCCTGAGTGTGCACTCGCCTGTGTGAGGAATCCTCTGAGTGTGCACTCCCCTGAGTGTGAACTCGCCTGAGTGAGGACTCCCCTGAGTGTGCACTCCACTGAATGTGCACTCCCCTGAGTGTACACTCCCCTGAGTGTGCTCTCCCCTGAGTGAGTGCTCCAAAGTGTGAGCGCTCTCCTGAGTGTGCACTCGCCTGTGTGAGTACTACTCTGAGTGTGCATTCCCCTGAGTGTGTGCTCACTTTACTGAAAACTCCCCTGAGTGAGCGCTCCCCTGAGTGTGCACTCCCCTGAGTGAGCACTCCCCTGAGTGTGCACTCCCATGAGTGTGCACTCACCTGAGTGAGGACTACTGAGTGTGAAGTCTTCTGAGTGTGGACGCCCTTAAGTGTGCACTCACCTGAGTGCACGCTCACCTGAGTGTGCACTCGCCTGAGTGAGGACACCCCTGTGTGTGCACTCCCCTGAGTGTGAACTCGCCTGAGTGAGGACTCCCCTGAGTGTGCACTCCCCTGGGTGCATGCTCACCTGAGTGTGCACCCCCCTGAGTGCGCACTCCCCTGAGTGTGCACTCGCCTGAGTGAGGACACCCCTGAGTGTGCACTCCCCTGAGTGAGCGGTCTCCTGAGGGGGCAATCACTTGAGTGATGACTCCTTTGAGTGAGGCCTCCCCTGAGTGTGCACTCTTCTGAGTTCGCACTCTAACGACTGAGGACTTCCCTGAGTGTGGACTCCCCTGAGTGTGCACTCCCCTGAGTGAGCACACCCCTGAGTGCGCACTCCCCTGACTGTGCGCTTGCCTGTGTTAAGACACCCTGAGTGTGCACTCCCCTGAGTGTTCACTCCCCAGGGTGTGCACTCCCCTGAGTGTGCGCTTCCCTGAGTGTGCACTCCCCTGAATGAGTGCTCCCCTGAGTGTGCTCTCGCCTGGGTGAAGACACCCTGACTGTGCACTCCCCTGAGTGTGCACTCCCCTGAGTGTTCCCTCCCCAGGGTGTGCACTCCCCTGCGTGTGCGCTTCCCTGAGCGTGCACTCCCCTGAATGAGCACTCCCCTGGGTGCGCACTCCCTGAATGTGGACTCGCCTGTGTGAGGAGACCCCTGAGTGTGCACTCCCCTGAGTGTGCACTCCCCTGAGTGTTCGCTCCCCAGGGTGTGCACTCCCCTGAGTCAGAGCTCCCCTGAGTGTGCAATTCTCTGAGTTTGCACTCTCCTGAGTGAGGACTCCCCTGAGTGTGCCCTCCCCTCAGTGTGCACTCCTCTGAGTGTGCATTCCCCTGAGTGTGTACTCCCCTGAGTGAGAACACCACTGAGTGCGCACTATCCTGAGTGTGCCCTCCCATGAGTGAGCGCTCTCCTGAGAGCGCACTCGCCTGTGTGAGTACTCCCCTGAGTGTGTAGTCCCCTGAGTGTGCGCTCCCTTGAGTGTGCACTCCCTTGAGTGTGCACTCCCCTGGATGAGCACTCCCCTGTGTGAGCACTACCCTGAGTTAGCGCTCCCCTGAGTGAGGACTATCCTGAATGTGCCCTCGCCTGAGTGAGGACTCCCCTGAGTGTGCAGTCCCCTGAATGAGCACTCCCCTGAGTGTGAACTCCCCTGAGTTCGCACGCTCCTGAGTGAGGACTACCCTGTGTGTGCACTCCTCTGAGTTGCACTCTCCTGAGTGAGGAATCCCCTGAGTGTGCACTCTCCTGACTGTGCGCGCCCCTGAGATTGCACTCCCCTGAGTGTGTGCTCCCCTGAGTGAGCACTTCCCTGAGTGCGAACTCCCCTGGGTGGGCACTCCCCTGAGAGAGGACACCCCTGAGTGTGCACTCCCCTGAGTGTGAACTCGTCTGAGTGAGGACTCCCCTGAGTGTACACTACATGGAATGAGCACTTTCCTGAGTGTACACTCTCCTGAGTGTGCTCTCCCCTGGGTGTGCACTCCTCTGAGTGAGCGCTCCCCTGAGTGCACACTCTTCTGAGTGTGAGCACGCTTGGGTGAAGACACCCCTGAGTTTGCACTCCCCTGAGTGTGAACTCGCCTGAGTGAGGATCCCCTGAGTGTGCCCTCCCCCTGAGTGTGCACTCTCCTGTGTGTGTGCTCCCCTGTGTGTGCGCTCTACTCAGTGAGCGCTCCCCAGTGTGGGCACTCCCCTGAGTGTGCACTCACCTGAGTGAGGACTCCACTGAGTGCGCTCTATCCTGAGTGTGCACTCCCCTGAGTGAGCTCTCCCCTGAGTGTTCACCGCTTGGAGACAGTCTGGCCCGGTTTGATTCTGGTTTGAGCCGGTCAACAATGGTTTGAGCCGGTCTGCTCTGATTTGTGTCCAGTTTGAGCCGGTGAAAACCGGTTTGTGCCGTTCTGGTCCGATTTGAGCCGTTCAAAACCGGTTTGAGCTGGTCTAAGAACCGGTCTGGCCCGGTTTGAGCTGGTCAAATCCTGTTTGAGACGGTCTGGTCCGCTTTGTGCCGGGTTGAGCTAGTCTAGTCCGGTTTGATCCGTTTGAGCCCGTTTGGTCTGGTTTGAGCCGTTCAAAACCGTTTTGAGCTGCTCTGGTCTGGTTTGAGTCCGGTTTGAGCCGGTTTGGTCCTTGTCCGGTTTGAGCCGATCAAAACCGATTTGAGCCGTTCTAGTCTGATTTGAGTCCGGTTTGAGCTGGTCTGGTATGTTTTTCGTCTGGTTTGAGCCTTTCAAAACCGGTTTGAGGCGGTCTGGTCCGGTTTGTTCCGGTGAAAACGTGTTTGAGTCCGTTTGGAGCCGGTCAAAACCGCTTTGAGCCGGTCTGGTGCGATTTGAGCCGCTAAAAACTAGTTTGAGCCAGTCTAATATGGTCAAAACAGGTTTGAGCCGGTCTGGTCCGGTTTGATCTGGTTTGAACCGGTCTGGTCCGGTTTGTGATGGTCAAAACCAGTTTGATCCGGTTTAAGCCGGTCTGGTCGGGTTTGATCTGGTTGAGCCGGTCTGGTCTGATTTGAGACGGTCAAAACCTGTTTCAGCCGGTCTGTTCCTGTTTGAGTTGATTTGACCCGTTTAAAACCGGTTTGACCCAGTCTGGTCCTGTTTGAGTCCATTTTGAGTCAGTCAGAACCGGTTTGAGGCTGTCTGGTCCGGTTTCAGCCGGTCAAAAGTGGTTTGCGATCTGTTTGAGCCGGTCTGGTCCGGTTTTGAGCCGGCCTGGTCCGGTTTGGTCCGGTTGTGCCGGTATGGTTTGGTTTGAGCCGGTTAAAACCGGGTTTGAGCCGGTAGGGTCTGGATTGAGTCCCGTTTGAGCCAGTCAAAACCGGTTTGAGACGGTCTGGTCCGGTTTGATCCGGTTTGAGCGGTTCTGGTCCTGTTGGAACCGGTTTCAGCCGGTCTGGTCCGCTTTGATCTGGTTGAGCCTGTCTGGTCTGGTTTGAGCCGGTCCAAAACGGTTTGAGCCAGTCTCGTCCGGTTTCAGCCAGTCTGGTCTTGTTTGATCTGGTCAAAACGTGTTTGAGACGGTCTGGTCCGGTTTGAGTCCGGTATGAGTCGGTCAAAACCGTTTGAGCCGGTCTGATCCGATTTGAGTCCGGTTTGAGCCTGACAACACCAGTTTGAGACGATCTGGTCCGGTTTGAGTGCAGTTTGATCCGGTCAAAATTGGTTACAGCCGGTCTAGTACGCTTTGAGCCGGTCAAAACCGGTTTGAGGCGGTCTCGTCCAGTTTCAGCCAGTCTAGTCGTGTTTGAGCTGGTCAAAACTGGTTTGAGCTGGTGTGGTCCTTTTTGGGTCTGGTTTGACCAGGTCAAATTCAGTTTGTGCAGCTCTTGTCCGATTTGAGCTGGTCAAAACCGGTTTCAGCCTGTCTGGTCCGGTTTGATCCGGTTTAAGCCTGTCTGGTCCGGTTTGATTCGTTTGAGCCGGTATGGTCTGGTTTGAGCCATTCAAAACCGGTTTGAGCCTTTCTGATCCGGTTTGAGTCCGGTTTGACCTGGTCAACACCAGTTCGAGCTGGTCTGGTCCGGTTTTAGCCGGTCTGAGAGCCGGTCTGGTCCGATTTGATTCGGTTTGAGCCGGTCTGGTCCGGTTTCAGCCAGTCTAACGTGGTTTGAGCCCTTCTGGTCTGGTTGGAGTCCGGTTTGAGCCGGTCAAACCCTGTTTGAGCCAGTCTGGTTCGGTTTAAGCCAGTCTGGTCGGGCTTGAGCCGGTCAACCCTGGTTTTCGCCGGTCTGGTCTGGTTTGATCTGGTTAAAGCCCGTCTGGTCCGTTTTGATCCGGTTGAGCCGGTCTGTTCAGGTTTGACCCAATCAAAGCCGGTTTGAGCTGGTCTGGTCCGGTTTGAGTCAGGTTTGAGATGGTCTGCTCCAGTTTGAGCCACTCAAAACCGGTTTAAGCCGTTCTGGTCCGTATTGAGCTGATCAAAACCGGTTTGACACTGTCTAAGGCCCGGTCTGGTCTGGTTTGATCTGGTTTGAGTCTGTCTGGTCCGGTTTGAGCTGGTCAAAACCGGTTTGAGGCTGTCTGTTCAAGTTTGAGTCCAATTTGAGCCAGTCAAAACTGGTTTGAGCCGGTCTGGTGCGGTGTGAGCTGGTCAAATCCTGTTTGAGCCGGTCGAGTGCGGTTTGAGCCACTTTGAGACGGTGTGGTCCGGTTTGATCCGGTTTGATGCGGTCTGGTCTGACTTGAGCCGGTCAAAACCGTTTTCAGCCGGTCTGGTCCGATTTGAGTCCGGTTTGAGCTGGTCTGGTCCGGTTTCAGCTGGTCAAAACCTGTTTGAGCCGGTCTGGTCCGTTTTGATCCGGTTTGAGCCTGTTTGGTCCGGTTTGAGCCGTTCTGGTCCATTTTGAGTCTGGTTCGAGCCGGTCAACACCGATATGAGCCGGTGTGGTCCAGTTTGAGTCCCGTTTGAGCTGGTCAACACCAGTCTGAGACGGTCTGGTCCGGTTTCAGTGTGGTTTTGAGCCGGTCATAACTGGTTAGACCCAGTCTAGTTCGTTTTGTACCGGTCAAAACTGGTTTGAGCCGGTCTGATCCGCTTTTAGCCGGTCTGGACGGGTTTGAGTCGGTTACACCAGTTTGAGGTGGTCTCGTCCAGTTTCAGCTGGTCTGGTCGGGTTTGAGCCGGTCAAAACCGATTTGAGCCAGTGTGGTCCAGTTTGAGACTGGTTTGAGCTGGTCAAATTTGGTTTGTGCTGCTCTCGTCCGATTTGAGCCGGTCAAAACCGGTTTGAGACGGTCTGGTCCGTTTGATCCAATTTAAGCCGGTCTGGTCCGGATTGATTCGTTTGAGTCGCTATGGTCAGATTTGAGCCGTTCAAAACCGGTTTGATACGGTCTGGTCCGGTTTGAGTCCGGTTTGAGCTGGTCAACACCGGTTTGAGCCCGTCTGGTCAAGTTTGAGTCAGGTTAGAGCCGGTCAACACCGGTTTGATCCGTTCTGATCCGTATTGAGCGGAATAAAACCGGTTTGAGACGGTCTAAAAGCCGGCCTGGTCTGGTTTGATCCGGTTTAAGCCGGTCTGGTCCGGTTTGATCTGGTTGAGCCAGTCTGGTTCGGTTTGAGCCGGTCAAAACTGGTCTGAGCCAGTCTGGTACTGTTTTAACCGGTCTGGTCGGGGTTGACCCAGTTAAAACCGGTTTCAGCCGTTCTCGTACATTTTCAGACGGTCTGGTCGGGTTTGAGCCACTGAAAACCGGTTTGAGCCGGTCTGGTCCTGTTTGAGTCTGGTTGAGCCGGTCAAAACCGGTTTTAGCCGGACTGGTCTGGTTTGATCCGGTTTAAGCCGGTCTCGTCCGGTTTGATTCGTTTGAGACGGTATGATCTGGTTTGAGCCTTTCAAAACCGGTTTGAGCCGTTCTGGTCCGGATTGAGTCTGGTTTGAGCTGGTCAACACCGGTTTGAGCCGGTCTGGTCCAGTTTTAGCCAGTCTGGACGGTTTGAGTCGTTCAAAACCGGTTTGAG
>NW_027327143.1:0-20095 GCF_047675955.1 Chlorocebus sabaeus
AGTTTTGAACGGAAGATATTTCCTTTTTCACCATAGCCCTCTATGGGCTTCCAAATATCCCTTTGCCAATTCCACAAGAACAGCCTCATCGAAAGGCTTCTTGAAGGGAGACATGTAACTCTGTGAGATGAATTAACAGAACACAGAGCAGTTTCTCAGAAAGCTTCTTTCCAGTTTTGACGGAAGATATTTCCTTTTTCACCATAGCCCTCTATGGGCTTCCAAATATCCCTTTGCGAATTCCACAAGAACAGCCTTAGCGAAAGGCTTCTTGAAGGGATAGATGTAACTCTGTGAGACGAATTACAGAACACAGAGCAGTTTCTCTGAAAGCTTCTTTCCAGTTTTGAACGGAAGATATTTCCTTTTTCACCATAGCCCTCTATGGGCTTCCAAATATCCCTTTGCCAATTCCACAAGAACAGCCTTAGCGAAAGGCTTCTTGAAGGGAAAGATGTAACTATGTGAGACGAATTAACAGAACACAGAGCGGTTTCTTAGAAAGCTTCTTTCCAGTTTTGAACGGAAGGTATTTCCTTTTTCACCATAGCCCTCTATGGGCTTCCAAATATCCCTTTGCCAATTCCACAAGAACAGCCTTAGAGAAAGGCTTCTTGAAGGGAAAGATGTAACTCTGTGAGATGAATTAACAGAACACAGAGCGGTTTCTCAGAAATTTTCTTTCCAGTTTTGAACGGAAGATATTTCCTTTTTCACCATAGCCCTCTATGGGCTTCCAAATATCCCTTTGCCAATTCCACAAGAACAGCCTTAGCGAAAGGCTTCTTGATAGGAAAGATGGAACTCTGTGAGATGAATTAACAGAACACAGAGCAGTTTCTCAGATAGTTTCTTTCCAGTTTTGAACGGAAGATATTTCCTTTTTCACCATAGCCCTCTATGGGCTTCCAAATATCCCTTTGCCAATTCCACAAGAACAGCCTTAGCGAAAGGCTTCTTGAAGGGAAAGATGTAACCCTGTGAGATGAATTAAGAGAACACAGAGCGGTTTCTCAGAAAGCTTCTTTCCAGTTTTGAACGGAAGATATTTCCTTTTTCACCGTAGCCCTCTACGGGCTTCCAAATATCCCTTTGCCAATTCCACAAGAACAGCCTCATCGAAAGGCTTCTTGAAGGGAGAGATGTAACTCTGTGAGATGAATTAACAGAACACAGAGCAGTTTCTCAGAAAGCTTCTTTCCAGTTTTGAACGGAAGATATTTCCTTTTCACCATAGCCCTCTATGGGCTTCCAAATATCCCTTTGCCAATTCCACAAGAACAGCCTAATCGAAAGGCTTCTTGAAGGGAGAGATGTAACTCTGTGAGATGAATTAACAGAACACAGAGCGGTTTCTCAGAAAGCTTCTTTCCAGTTTTGAACGGAAGATATTTCCTTTTTCACCATAGCCCTCTATGGGCTTCCAAATATCCCTTTGCCAATTCCACAAGAACAGCCTTAGCGAAAGGCTTCTTGAAGGGAAAGATGTAACTCTGTGAGATGAATTAACAGAACACAGAGCAGTTTCTCAGAAAGCTTCTTTCCAGTTTTGAACGGAAGATATTTCCTTTTTCACCATAGCCCTCTATGGGCTTCCAAATATCCCTTTGCCAATTCCACAAGAACAGCCTTAGCCAAAGGCTTCTTGAAGGGAAAGATGTAACTCTGTGAGATGAATTAACAGAACACGGAGCAGTTCCTCTGAAAGCTTCTTTCCAGTTTTGAACGGAAGATATTTCCTTTTTCACCATAGCCCTCTATGGGCTTCCAAATATCCCTTTGCCAATTCCACAAGAACAGCCTTAGCGAAAGGCTTCTTGAAGGGAAAGATGTAACTCTGTGAGATGAATTAACAGAACACAGAGCGGTTTCTCAGAAAGCTTCTTTCCAGTTTTGAACGGAAGATATTTCCTTTTTCACCATAGCCCTCTAAGGGCTTCCAAATATCCCTTTGCAAATTCCACAAGAACAGCCTTAGCGAAAGGCTTCTTGAAGGGAAAGATGTAACTCTGTGAGACGAATTAAAAGAACAGAGAGCGGTTTCTCAGAAAGCTTCTTTCCAGTTTTGAACGGAAGATATTTACTTTTTCACCATAGCCCTCTATGGGCTTCCAAATATCCCTTTGCCAATTCCACAAGAACAGCCTTAGCGAAAGGCTTCTTCAAGGGAAAGATGTAACTCTGTGAGACGAATTAACAGAACACAGAGCAGTTTCTCTGAAAGATTCTTTCCAGTTTTGAACGGAAGATATTTCCTTTTTCACCATAGCCCTCTATGGGCTTCCAAATATCCCTTTGCCAATTCCACAAGAACAGCCTTAGCGAAAGGCTTCTTGAAGGGAAAGATGTAACTTTGGGAGATGAATTAACGGAACACAGAGCGGTTTCTCAGAAAGATTCTTTCCAGTTTTGAACGGAAGATATTTCCTTTTTCACCATAGCCCTCTAAGGGCTTCCAAATATCCCTTTGCCAATTCCCCAAGAACAGCCTTAGCGAAAGGCTACTTGAAGGGAAAGATGTAACTCTGTGAGATGAATTAACAGAACACAGAGCGGTTTCTCAGAAAGCTTCTTTCCAGTTTTGAACGGAAGATATTTCCTTTTTCACCATAGCCCTCTATGGGCTTCCAAATATCCCTTTGCCAATTCCACAAGAACAGCCTTAGCGAAAGGCTTCTTGAAGGGAAAGATGTAACTCTGTGAGACGAATTAAAAGAACACAGAGCGGTTTCTCAGAAAGCTTCTCTCCAGTTTTGAACAGAAGATATTTCCTTTTTCACCATAGCCCTCTATGGGCTTCCAAATATCCCTTTGCCAATTCTACAAGAACAGCCTTAGCGAAAGGCTTCTTGAAGGGAAAGATGTAACTCTGTGAGATGAATTAACAGAACACAGAGCAGTTTCTCAGAAAGCTTCTTTCCAGTTTTGAACGGAAGATATTTCCTTTTTCACCATAGCCCTCTATGGGCTTCCAAATATCCCTTTGCCAATTCCACAAGAACAGCCTTAGCGAAAGGCTTCTTGAAGGGAAAGATGTAACCCTGTGAGATAAATTAACAGAACACAGAGCGGTTTCTCAGAAAGCTTCTTTCCAGTTTTGAACGGAAGATATTTCCTTTTTCACCATAGCCCTCTATGGGCTTCCAAATATCCCTTTGCCAATTCCACAAGAACAGCCTTAGCGAAAGGCTTCTTGAAGGGAAAGATGTAACTCTGTGAGATGAATTAACAGAACACAGAGCGGTTTCTCAGAAAGCTTCTTTCCAGTTTTGAACGGAAGATATTTCCTTTTTCACCGTAGCCCTCTATGGGCTTCCAAATATCCCTTTGCCAATTCCACAAGAACAGCCTTAGCGAAAGGCTTCTTGAAGGGAAAGATGTAACTCTGTGAGATGAATTAACAGAACACAGAGCTGTTTCTCAGAAAGCTTCTTTCCAGTTTTGAACGGAAGATATTTCCTTTTTCACCGTAGCCCTCTATGGGCTTCCAAATATCCCTTTGCCAATTCCACAGGAACAGCCTTAGTGAAAGGCTTCTTGAAGGGAAAGATGTAACCCTGTGAGATGAATTAACAGAACACAGAGCTGTTTCTCAGAAAGCTTCTTTCCAGTTTTGAACGGAAGATATTTCCTTTTTCACCATAGCCCTCTATGGGCTTCCAAATATCCCTTTGCCAATTCCACAAGAACAGCCTCATCGAAAGGCTTCTTGAAGGGAGAGATGTAACTCTGTGAGATGAATTAACAGAACACAGAGCAGTTTCTCAGAAAGCTTCTTTCCAGTTTTGAACGGAAGATATTTCCTTTTTCACCATAGCCCTCTATGGGCTTCCAAATATCCCTTTGCCAATTCCACAAGAACAGCCTTAGCGAAAGGCTTCTTGAAGGGAAAGATGTAACTCTGTGAGATGAATTAACAGAACACAGAGCGGTTTCTCAGAAAGCTTCTTTCCAGTTTTGAACGGAAGATATTTCCTTTTTCACCGTAGCCCTCTATGGGCTTCCAAATATCCCTTTGCCAATTCCACAGGAACAGCCTTAGTGAAAGGCTTCTTGAAGGGAAAGATGTAACCCTGTGAGACGAATTAACTGAACACAGAGCAGTTTCTCTGAAAGCTTCTTTCCAGTTTTGAACGGAAGATATTTCCTTTTTCACCATAGCCCCCTATGGGCTTCCAAATATCCCTTTGCCAATTCCACAAGAACAGCCTTAGCGAAAGGCTTCTTGAAGGGAAAGATGTAACCCTGTGAGATGAATTAACATAACACAGAGCGGTTTCTCAGAAAGCTTCTTTCCAGTTTTGAACGGAAGATATTTCCTTTTTCACCATAGCCCTCTATGGGCTTCCAAATATCCCTTTGCCAATTCCACAAGAACAGCCTCATCGAAAGGCCTCTTGAAGGGAGAGATGTAACTCTGTGAGATGAATTAACAGAACACAGAGCGGTTTCTCAGAAATCTTCTTTCCAGTTTTGAACGGAAGATATTTCCTTTTTCACCATAGCCCTCTATGGGCTTCCAAATATCCCTTTGCCAATTCCACAAGAACAGCCTCATCGAAATGCTTCTTGAAGGGAGAGATGTAACCCTGTGAGATGAATTAACAGAACACAGAGCAGTTTCTCAGAAAGCTTCTTTCCAGTTTTGAACTGAAGATATTTCCTTTTTCACCATAGCCTTCTATGGGCTTCCAAATATCCCTTTGCCAATTCCACAAGAACAGCCTTAGCGAAAGGCTTCTTGAAGGGAAAGATGTAACTCTGTGAGACGAATTAACAGAACACAGAGCGGTTTCTCAGAAAACTTCTTTCCAGTTTTGAACGGAAGATATTTCCTTTTTCACCATAGCCCTCTGTGGGCTTCCAAATATCCCTTTCCCAATTCCACAAGAACAGCCTTAGCGAAAGGCTTCTTGAAGGGAAAGATGTAACTCTGTGAGATGAATTAACAGAACACAGAGCGGTTTCTCAGAAAGCTTCTTTCCAGTTTTGAACGGAAGATATTTCCTTTTTCACCGTAGCCCTCTATGGGCTTCCAAATATCCCTTTGCCAATTCCACAGGAACAGCCTTAGTGAAAGGCTTCTTGAAGGGAAAGATGTAACCCTGTGAGATGAATTAACAGAACACAGAGCTGTTTCTCAGAAAGCTTCTTTCCAGTTTTGAACGGAAGATATTTCCTTTTTCACCATAGCCCTCTATGGGCTTCCAAATATCCCTTTGCCAATTCCACAAGAACAGCCTCATCGAAAGGCTTCTTGAAGGGAGAGACGTAACTCTGTGAGATGAATTAACAGAACACAGAGCAGTTTCTCAGAAAGCTTCTTTCCAGTTTTGAACGGAAGATATTTCCTTTTTCACCATAGCCCTCTATGGGCTTCCAAATATCCCTTTGCCAATTCCACAAGAACAGCCTAATCGAAAGGCTTCTTGAAGGGAGAGATGTAACTCTGTGAGATGAATTAACAGAACACAGAGCGGTTTCTCAGAAAGCTTCTTTCCAGTTTTGAACGGAAGATATTTCCTTTTTCACCATAGCCCTCTATGGGCTTCCAAATATCCCTTTGCCAATTCCACAAGAACAGCCTTAGCGAAAGGCTTCTTGAAGGGAAAGATGTAACTCTGTGAGACGAATTAACAGAACACAGAGCAGTTTCTCAGAAAGCTTCTTTTCAGTTTTGAACGGAAGATATTTCCTTTTTGACCATAGCCCTCTATGGGCTTCCAAATATCCCTTTGCCAATTCCACAAGAACAGCCTTCGCGAAAGGCTTCTTGAAGGGAAAGATGTAACTCTGTGAGTCGAATTAACAGAACACAGAGCGGTTTCTCAGAAAGCTTCTTTCCAGTTTTGAACGGAAGATATTTCCTTTTTCACCATAGCCCTCTATGGGCTTCCAAATATCCCTTTGCCAATTCCACAAGAACAGCCTTAGCGAAAGGCTTCTTGAAGGGAAAGATGTAACTCTGTGAGATGAATTAACAGAACACAGAGCGGTTTCTCAGAAAGCTTCTTTCCAGTTTTGAACGGAAGATATTTCCTTTTTCACCGTAGCCCTCTATGGGCTTCCAAATATCCCTTTGCCAATTCCACAAGAACTGCCTTAGCGAAAGGCTTCTTGAAGGGAAAGATGTAACTCTGTGAGACGAATTAACAGAACACAGAGCGGTTTCTCAGAAAGCTTCTTTCCAGTTTTGAACGGAAGATATTTAATTTTTCACCATAGCCCTCTATGGGCTTCCAAATATCCCTTTGCCAATTCCACAAGAACAGCCTTAGCGAAAGGCTTCTTGAAGGGAAAGATGTAACTCTGTGAGACGAATTAACAGAACACAGAGCAGTTTCTCAGAAAGCTTCTTTTCAGTTTTGAACGGAAGATATTTCCTTTTTCACCATAGCCCTCTATGGGCTTCCAAATATCCCTTTGCCAATTCCACAAGAACAGCCTTCGCGAAAGGCTTCTTGAAGGGAAAGATGTAACTCTTTGAGATGAATTAACAGAACACAGAGCAGTTTCTCAGAAAGCTTCTTTCCAGTTTTGAACGGAAGATATTTCCTTTTTCACCATAGCCCTCTATGCGCTTCCAAATATCCCTTTGCCAATTCCAAAAGAACAGCCTTATCGAAAGGCTTCTTTAAGGGAAAGATGTAACTCTGTGAGGTGAATTAACAAAACAGAGCGGTTTCTCAGAAAGCTTCTTTCCAGTTTTGAACGGAAGATATTTCCGTTTTCACCATAGCCCTCTATGGGCTTCCAATATCCCTTTGCCAATTCCACAAGAACAGCCTTAGCGAAAGGCTTCTTGAAGGGAAAGATGTAACTCTGTGAGATGAATTAACAGAACACAGAGCGGTTTCTCAGAAAGCCTCTTTCCAGTTTTGAACGGAAGATATTTCCTTTTTCACCGTAGCCCTCTATGGGCTTCCAAATATCCCTTTGCCAATTCCACAAGAACAGCCTTAGCGAAAGGCTTCTTGAAGGGAAAGATGTAACTCTGTGAGATGAATTAACAGAACACAGAGCAGTTTCTCAGAAAGCTTCTTTCCAGTTTTGAACGGAAGATATTTCCTTTTTCACCGTAGCCCTCTACGGGCTTCCAAATATCCCTTTGCCAATTCCACAAGAACAGCCTTAGCGAAAGGCTTCCTGAAGGGAAAGATGTAACTCTGTGAGATGCATTAACAGAACACAGAGCAGTTTCTCAGAAAGCTTCTTTCCAGTTTTGAACGGAAGATATTTCATTTTTCACCATAGCCCTCTATGGGCTTCCAAATATCCCTTTGCCAATTCCACAAGAACAGCCTTAGCGAAAGGCTTCCTGAAGGGAAAGATGTAACCCTGTGAGATGAATTAACACAACACAGAGCGGTTTCTCAGAAAGCTTCTTTCCAGTTTTGAACGGAAGATATTTCCTTTTTCACCATAGCCCTCTATGGGCTTCCAAATATCCCTTTGCCAATTCCACAAGAACAGCCTCATCGAAAGGCTTCTTGAAGGGAGACATGTAACTCTGTGAGATGAATTAACAGAACACAGAGCAGTTTCTCAGAAAGCTTCTTTCCAGTTTTGAACGGAAGATATTTCCTTTTTCACCATAGCCCTCTATGGGCTTCCAAATATCCCTTTGCGAATTCCACAAGAACAGCCTTAGCGAAAGGCTTCTTGAATTGATAGATGTAACTCTGGGAGACGAATTAACAGAACACAGAGCAGTTTCTCTGAAAGTTTCTTTCCAGTTTTGAACGGAAGATATTTCCTTTTTCACCATAGCCCTCTATGGGCTTCCAAATATCCCTTTGCCAATTCCACAAGAACAGCCTTAGCGAAAGGCTTCTTGAAGGGAAAGATGTAACTCTGTGAGATGAATTAACAGAACACACAGCGGTTTCTCAGAAAGCTTATTTCCAGTTTTGAACGGAAGATATTTCCTTTTTCACCATAGCCCTCTATGGGCTTCCAAATATCCCTTTGCCAATTCCACAAGAACAGCCTTAGCGAAAGGCTTCTTGAAGGGAAAGATGTAACCCTGTGATATGAACTAACAGAACACAGAGCAGTTTCTCAGAAAGCTTCTTTCCAGTTTTGAACGGAAGCTATTTCCTTTTTCACCATAGCCATCTATGGGCTTCCAAATATCCCTTTGCCAATTCCACAAGAACAGCCTCATCGAAAGGCTTCTTGAAGGGAGAGATGTAACTCTGTGAGATGAATTAACAGAACACAGAGCAGTTTCTCAGAAAGCTTCTTTCCAGTTTTGAACGGAAGATATTTCCTTTTTCACCATAGCCCTCTATGGGCTTCCAAATATCCCTTTGCCAATTCCACAAGAACAGCCTTAGCGAAAGGCTTCTTGAAGGGAAAGATGTAACTATGTGAGACGAATTAACACAAAACAGAGCGGTTTCTCAGAAAGCTTCTTTCCAGTTTTGAACGGAAGATATTTCCTTTTTCACCATAGCCCTCTATGGGCTTCCAATATCCCTTTGCTAATTAGACAAGAACAGCCTTAGCGAAAGGCTTCTTGAAGGGAAAGATGTAACTCTGTGAGATGAATTAACAGAACACAGAGCGGTTTCTCAGAAAGCTTCTTTCCAGTTTTGAACGGAAGATATTTCCTTTTTCACCATAGCCCTCTATGGGCTTCCAAATATCCCTTTGCCAATTCCACAAGAACAGCCTTAGCGAAAGGCTTCTTGAAGGGAAAGATGTAACTCTGTGAGATGAATTAACAGAACACAGAGCAGTTTCTCAGAAAGCTTCTTTCCAGTTTTGAACGGAAGATATTTCCTTTTTCACCATAGCCCTCTATGGGCTTCCAAATATCCCTTTGCCAATTACACAAGAACAGCCTTAGCGAAAGGCTTCTTGAAGGGAAAGATGTAACTCTGTGAGACGAATTAACAGAACACAGAGCGGTTTCTCACAAAACTTCTTTCCAGTTTTGAACGGAAGATATTTCCTTTTTCACCATAGCCCTCTGTGGGCTTCCAAATATCCCTTTGCCAATTCCACAAGAACAGCCTTAGCGAAAGGCTTCTTGAAGGGAAAGATGTAACTCTGTGAGATGAATTAACAGAACACAGAGCGGTTTCTCAGAAACCTTCTTTCCAGTTTTGAACGGAAGGTATTTCCTTTTTCACCGTTGCCCTCTATGGGCTTCCAAATATCCCTTTGCCAATTCCACAGGAACAGCCTTAGTGAAAGGCTTCTTGAAGGGAAAGATGTAACCCTGTGAGATGAATTAACAGAACACAGAGCTGTTTCTCAGAAAGCTTCTTTCCAGTTTTGAACGGAAGATATTTCCTTTTTCACCATAGCCCTCTATGGGCTTCCAAATATCCCTTTGCCAATTCCACAAGAACAGCCTCATCGAAAGGCTTCTTGAAGGGAGACATGTAACTCTGTGAGATGAATTAACAGAACACAGAGCAGTTTCTCAGAAAGCTTCTTTCCAGTTTTGAACGGAAGATATTTCCTTTTTCACCATAGCCCTCTATGGGCTTCCAAATATCCCTTTGCGAATTCCACAAGAACAGCCTTAGCGAAAGGCTTCTTGAATTGATAGATGTAACTCTGGGAGACGAATTAACAGAACACAGAGCAGTTTCTCTGAAAGTTTCTTTCCAGTTTTGAACGGAAGATATTTCCTTTTTCACCATAGCCCTCTATGGGCTTCCAAATATCCCTTTGCCAATTCCACAAGAACAGCCTTAGCGAAAGGCTTCTTGAAGGGAAAGATGTAACTCTGTGAGATGAATTAACAGAACACACAGCGGTTTCTCAGAAAGCTTATTTCCAGTTTTGAACGGAAGATATTTCCTTTTTCACCATAGCCCTCTATGGGCTTCCAAATATCCCTTTGCCAATTCCACAAGAACAGCCTTAGCGAAAGGCTTCTTGAAGGGAAAGATGTAACCCTGTGATATGAACTAACAGAACACAGAGCAGTTTCTCAGAAAGCTTCTTTCCAGTTTTGAACGGAAGCTATTTCCTTTTTCACCATAGCCATCTATGGGCTTCCAAATATCCCTTTGCCAATTCCACAAGAACAGCCTCATCGAAAGGCTTCTTGAAGGGAGAGATGTAACTCTGTGAGATGAATTAACAGAACACAGAGCAGTTTCTCAGAAAGCTTCTTTCCAGTTTTGAACGGAAGATATTTCCTTTTTCACCATAGCCCTCTATGGGCTTCCAAATATCCCTTTGCCAATTCCACAAGAACAGCCTTAGCGAAAGGCTTCTTGAAGGGAAAGATGTAACTATGTGAGACGAATTAACACAAAACAGAGCGGTTTCTCAGAAAGCTTCTTTCCAGTTTTGAACGGAAGATATTTCCTTTTTCACCATAGCCCTCTATGGGCTTCCAATATCCCTTTGCTAATTAGACAAGAACAGCCTTAGCGAAAGGCTTCTTGAAGGGAAAGATGTAACTCTGTGAGATGAATTAACAGAACACAGAGCGGTTTCTCAGAAAGCTTCTTTCCAGTTTTGAACGGAAGATATTTCCTTTTTCACCATAGCCCTCTATGGGCTTCCAAATATCCCTTTGCCAATTCCACAAGAACAGCCTTAGCGAAAGGCTTCTTGAAGGGAAAGATGTAACTCTGTGAGATGAATTAACAGAACACAGAGCAGTTTCTCAGAAAGCTTCTTTCCAGTTTTGAACGGAAGATATTTCCTTTTTCACCATAGCCCTCTATGGGCTTCCAAATATCCCTTTGCCAATTACACAAGAACAGCCTTAGCGAAAGGCTTCTTGAAGGGAAAGATGTAACTCTGTGAGACGAATTAACAGAACACAGAGCGGTTTCTCACAAAACTTCTTTCCAGTTTTGAACGGAAGATATTTCCTTTTTCACCATAGCCCTCTGTGGGCTTCCAAATATCCCTTTGCCAATTCCACAAGAACAGCCTTAGCGAAAGGCTTCTTGAAGGGAAAGATGTAACTCTGTGAGATGAATTAACAGAACACAGAGCGGTTTCTCAGAAACCTTCTTTCCAGTTTTGAACGGAAGGTATTTCCTTTTTCACCGTTGCCCTCTATGGGCTTCCAAATATCCCTTTGCCAATTCCACAGGAACAGCCTTAGTGAAAGGCTTCTTGAAGGGAAAGATGTAACCCTGTGAGATGAATTAACAGAACACAGAGCTGTTTCTCAGAAAGCTTCTTTCCAGTTTTGAACGGAAGATATTTCCTTTTTCACCATAGCCCTCTATGGGCTTCCAAATATCCCTTTGCCAATTCCACAAGAACAGCCTCATCGAAAGGCTTCTTGAAGGGAGACATGTAACTCTGTGAGATGAATTAACAGAACACAGAGCAGTTTCTCAGAAAGCTTCTTTCCAGTTTTGAACGGAAGATATTTCCTTTTTCACCATAGCCCTCTATGGGCTTCCAAATATCCCTTTGCGAATTCCACAAGAACAGCCTTAGCGAAAGGCTTCTTGAAGGGATAGATGTAACTCTGTGAGACGAATTAACAGAACACAGAGCAGTTTCTCTGAAAGCTTCTTTCCAGTTTTGAACGGAAGATATTTCCTTTTTCACCATAGCCCTCTATGGGCTTCCAAATATCCCTTTGCCAATTCCACAAGAACAGCCTTAGCGAAAGGCTTCTTGAAGGGAAAGATGTAACTATGTGAGACGAATTAACAGAACACAGAGCGGTTTCTTAGAAAGCTTCTTTCCAGTTTTGAACGGAAGGTATTTCCTTTTTCACCATAGCCCTCTATGGGCTTCCAAATATCCCTTTGCCAATTCCACAAGAACAGCCTTAGAGAAAGGCTTCTTGAAGGGAAAGATGTAACTCTGTGAGATGAATTAACAGAACACAGAGCGGTTTCTCAGAAATTTTCTTTCCAGTTTTGAACGGAAGATATTTCCTTTTTCACCATAGCCCTCTATGGGCTTCCAAATATCCCTTTGCCAATTCCACAAGAACAGCCTTAGCGAAAGGCTTCTTGATAGGAAAGATGGAACTCTGTGAGATGAATTAACAGAACACAGAGCAGTTTCTCAGATAGTTTCTTTCCAGTTTTGAACGGAAGATATTTCCTTTTTCACCATAGCCCTCTATGGGCTTCCAAATATCCCTTTGCCAATTCCACAAGAACAGCCTTAGCGAAAGGCTTCTTGAAGGGAAAGATGTAACCCTGTGAGATGAATTAAGAGAACACAGAGCGGTTTCTCAGAAAGCTTCTTTCCAGTTTTGAACGGAAGATATTTCCTTTTTCACCGTAGCCCTCTACGGGCTTCCAAATATCCCTTTGCCAATTCCACAAGAACAGCCTCATCGAAAGGCTTCTTGAAGGGAGAGATGTAACTCTGTGAGATGAATTAACAGAACACAGAGCAGTTTCTCAGAAAGCTTCTTTCCAGTTTTGAACGGAAGATATTTCCTTTTTCACCATAGCCCTCTATGGGCTTCCAAATATCCCTTTGCCAATTCCACAAGAACAGCCTAATCGAAAGGCTTCTTGAAGGGAGAGATGTAACTCTGTGAGATGAATTAACAGAACACAGAGCGGTTTCTCAGAAAGCTTCTTTCCAGTTTTGAACGGAAGATATTTCCTTTTTCACCATAGCCCTCTATGGGCTTCCAAATATCCCTTTGCCAATTCCACAAGAACAGCCTTAGCGAAAGGCTTCTTGAAGGGAAAGATGTAACTCTGTGAGATGAATTAACAGAACACAGAGCAGTTTCTCAGAAAGCTTCTTTCCAGTTTTGAACGGAAGATATTTCCTTTTTCACCATAGCCCTCTATGGGCTTCCAAATATCCCTTTGCCAATTCCACAAGAACAGCCTTAGCCAAAGGCTTCTTGAAGGGAAAGATGTAACTCTGTGAGATGAATTAACAGAACACGGAGCAGTTCCTCTGAAAGCTTCTTTCCAGTTTTGAACGGAAGATATTTCCTTTTTCACCATAGCCCTCTATGGGCTTCCAAATATCCCTTTGCCAATTCCACAAGAACAGCCTTAGCGAAAGGCTTCTTGAAGGGAAAGATGTAACTCTGTGAGATGAATTAACAGAACACAGAGCGGTTTCTCAGAAAGCTTCTTTCCAGTTTTGAACGGAAGATATTTCCTTTTTCACCATAGCCCTCTAAGGGCTTCCAAATATCCCTTTGCAAATTCCACAAGAACAGCCTTAGCGAAAGGCTTCTTGAAGGGAAAGATGTAACTCTGTGAGACGAATTAAAAGAACAGAGAGCGGTTTCTCAGAAAGCTTCTTTCCAGTTTTGAACGGAAGATATTTACTTTTTCACCATAGCCCTCTATGGGCTTCCAAATATCCCTTTGCCAATTCCACAAGAACAGCCTTAGCGAAAGGCTTCTTCAAGGGAAAGATGTAACTCTGTGAGACGAATTAACAGAACACAGAGCAGTTTCTCTGAAAGATTCTTTCCAGTTTTGAACGGAAGATATTTCCTTTTTCACCATAGCCCTCTATGGGCTTCCAAATATCCCTTTGCCAATTCCACAAGAACAGCCTTAGCGAAAGGCTTCTTGAAGGGAAAGATGTAACTTTGGGAGATGAATTAACGGAACACAGAGCGGTTTCTCAGAAAGATTCTTTCCAGTTTTGAACGGAAGATATTTCCTTTTTCACCATAGCCCTCTAAGGGCTTCCAAATATCCCTTTGCCAATTCCCCAAGAACAGCCTTAGCGAAAGGCTACTTGAAGGGAAAGATGTAACTCTGTGAGATGAATTAACAGAACACAGAGCGGTTTCTCAGAAAGCTTCTTTCCAGTTTTGAACGGAAGATATTTCCTTTTTCACCATAGCCCTCTATGGGCTTCCAAATATCCCTTTGCCAATTCCACAAGAACAGCCTTAGCGAAAGGCTTCTTGAAGGGAAAGATGTAACTCTGTGAGACGAATTAAAAGAACACAGAGCGGTTTCTCAGAAAGCTTCTCTCCAGTTTTGAACAGAAGATATTTCCTTTTTCACCATAGCCCTCTATGGGCTTCCAAATATCCCTTTGCCAATTCTACAAGAACAGCCTTAGCGAAAGGCTTCTTGAAGGGAAAGATGTAACTCTGTGAGATGAATTAACAGAACACAGAGCAGTTTCTCAGAAAGCTTCTTTCCAGTTTTGAACGGAAGATATTTCCTTTTTCACCATAGCCCTCTATGGGCTTCCAAATATCCCTTTGCCAATTCCACAAGAACAGCCTTAGCGAAAGGCTTCTTGAAGGGAAAGATGTAACCCTGTGATATGAACTAACAGAACACAGAGCAGTTTCTCAGAAAGCTTCTTTCCAGTTTTGAACGGAAGCTATTTCCTTTTTCACCATAGCCATCTATGGGCTTCCAAATATCCCTTTGCCAATTCCACAAGAACAGCCTCATCGAAAGGCTTCTTGAAGGGAGAGATGTAACTCTGTGAGATGAATTAACAGAACACAGAGCAGTTTCTCAGAAAGCTTCTTTCCAGTTTTGAACGGAAGATATTTCCTTTTTCACCATAGCCCTCTATGGGCTTCCAAATATCCCTTTGCCAATTCCACAAGAACAGCCTTAGCGAAAGGCTTCTTGAAGGGAAAGATGTAACTATGTGAGACGAATTAACACAAAACAGAGCGGTTTCTCAGAAAGCTTCTTTCCAGTTTTGAACGGAAGATATTTCCTTTTTCACCATAGCCCTCTATGGGCTTCCAATATCCCTTTGCTAATTAGACAAGAACAGCCTTAGCGAAAGGCTTCTTGAAGGGAAAGATGTAACTCTGTGAGATGAATTAACAGAACACAGAGCGGTTTCTCAGAAAGCTTCTTTCCAGTTTTGAACGGAAGATATTTCCTTTTTCACCATAGCCCTCTATGGGCTTCCAAATATCCCTTTGCCAATTCCACAAGAACAGCCTTAGCGAAAGGCTTCTTGAAGGGAAAGATGTAACTCTGTGAGATGAATTAACAGAACACAGAGCAGTTTCTCAGAAAGCTTCTTTCCAGTTTTGAACGGAAGATATTTCCTTTTTCACCATAGCCCTCTATGGGCTTCCAAATATCCCTTTGCCAATTACACAAGAACAGCCTTAGCGAAAGGCTTCTTGAAGGGAAAGATGTAACTCTGTGAGACGAATTAACAGAACACAGAGCGGTTTCTCACAAAACTTCTTTCCAGTTTTGAACGGAAGATATTTCCTTTTTCACCATAGCCCTCTGTGGGCTTCCAAATATCCCTTTGCCAATTCCACAAGAACAGCCTTAGCGAAAGGCTTCTTGAAGGGAAAGATGTAACTCTGTGAGATGAATTAACAGAACACAGAGCGGTTTCTCAGAAACCTTCTTTCCAGTTTTGAACGGAAGGTATTTCCTTTTTCACCGTTGCCCTCTATGGGCTTCCAAATATCCCTTTGCCAATTCCACAGGAACAGCCTTAGTGAAAGGCTTCTTGAAGGGAAAGATGTAACCCTGTGAGATGAATTAACAGAACACAGAGCTGTTTCTCAGAAAGCTTCTTTCCAGTTTTGAACGGAAGATATTTCCTTTTTCACCATAGCCCTCTATGGGCTTCCAAATATCCCTTTGCCAATTCCACAAGAACAGCCTCATCGAAAGGCTTCTTGAAGGGAGACATGTAACTCTGTGAGATGAATTAACAGAACACAGAGCAGTTTCTCAGAAAGCTTCTTTCCAGTTTTGAACGGAAGATATTTCCTTTTTCACCATAGCCCTCTATGGGCTTCCAAATATCCCTTTGCGAATTCCACAAGAACAGCCTTAGCGAAAGGCTTCTTGAAGGGATAGATGTAACTCTGTGAGACGAATTAACAGAACACAGAGCAGTTTCTCTGAAAGCTTCTTTCCAGTTTTGAACGGAAGATATTTCCTTTTTCACCATAGCCCTCTATGGGCTTCCAAATATCCCTTTGCCAATTCCACAAGAACAGCCTTAGCGAAAGGCTTCTTGAAGGGAAAGATGTAACTATGTGAGACGAATTAACAGAACACAGAGCGGTTTCTTAGAAAGCTTCTTTCCAGTTTTGAACGGAAGGTATTTCCTTTTTCACCATAGCCCTCTATGGGCTTCCAAATATCCCTTTGCCAATTCCACAAGAACAGCCTTAGAGAAAGGCTTCTTGAAGGGAAAGATGTAACTCTGTGAGATGAATTAACAGAACACAGAGCGGTTTCTCAGAAATTTTCTTTCCAGTTTTGAACGGAAGATATTTCCTTTTTCACCATAGCCCTCTATGGGCTTCCAAATATCCCTTTGCCAATTCCACAAGAACAGCCTTAGCGAAAGGCTTCTTGATAGGAAAGATGGAACTCTGTGAGATGAATTAACAGAACACAGAGCAGTTTCTCAGATAGTTTCTTTCCAGTTTTGAACGGAAGATATTTCCTTTTTCACCATAGCCCTCTATGGGCTTCCAAATATCCCTTTGCCAATTCCACAAGAACAGCCTTAGCGAAAGGCTTCTTGAAGGGAAAGATGTAACCCTGTGAGATGAATTAAGAGAACACAGAGCGGTTTCTCAGAAAGCTTCTTTCCAGTTTTGAACGGAAGATATTTCCTTTTTCACCGTAGCCCTCTACGGGCTTCCAAATATCCCTTTGCCAATTCCACAAGAACAGCCTCATCGAAAGGCTTCTTGAAGGGAGAGATGTAACTCTGTGAGATGAATTAACAGAACACAGAGCAGTTTCTCAGAAAGCTTCTTTCCAGTTTTGAACGGAAGATATTTCCTTTTTCACCATAGCCCTCTATGGGCTTCCAAATATCCCTTTGCCAATTCCACAAGAACAGCCTAATCGAAAGGCTTCTTGAAGGGAGAGATGTAACTCTGTGAGATGAATTAACAGAACACAGAGCGGTTTCTCAGAAAGCTTCTTTCCAGTTTTGAACGGAAGATATTTCCTTTTTCACCATAGCCCTCTATGGGCTTCCAAATATCCCTTTGCCAATTCCACAAGAACAGCCTTAGCGAAAGGCTTCTTGAAGGGAAAGATGTAACTCTGTGAGATGAATTAACAGAACACAGAGCAGTTTCTCAGAAAGCTTCTTTCCAGTTTTGAACGGAAGATATTTCCTTTTTCACCATAGCCCTCTATGGGCTTCCAAATATCCCTTTGCCAATTCCACAAGAACAGCCTTAGCCAAAGGCTTCTTGAAGGGAAAGATGTAACTCTGTGAGATGAATTAACAGAACACGGAGCAGTTCCTCTGAAAGCTTCTTTCCAGTTTTGAACGGAAGATATTTCCTTTTTCACCATAGCCCTCTATGGGCTTCCAAATATCCCTTTGCCAATTCCACAAGAACAGCCTTAGCGAAAGGCTTCTTGAAGGGAAAGATGTAACTCTGTGAGATGAATTAACAGAACACAGAGCGGTTTCTCAGAAAGCTTCTTTCCAGTTTTGAACGGAAGATATTTCCTTTTTCACCATAGCCCTCTAAGGGCTTCCAAATATCCCTTTGCAAATTCCACAAGAACAGCCTTAGCGAAAGGCTTCTTGAAGGGAAAGATGTAACTCTGTGAGACGAATTAAAAGAACAGAGAGCGGTTTCTCAGAAAGCTTCTTTCCAGTTTTGAACGGAAGATATTTACTTTTTCACCATAGCCCTCTATGGGCTTCCAAATATCCCTTTGCCAATTCCACAAGAACAGCCTTAGCGAAAGGCTTCTTCAAGGGAAAGATGTAACTCTGTGAGACGAATTAACAGAACACAGAGCAGTTTCTCTGAAAGATTCTTTCCAGTTTTGAACGGAAGATATTTCCTTTTTCACCATAGCCCTCTATGGGCTTCCAAATATCCCTTTGCCAATTCCACAAGAACAGCCTTAGCGAAAGGCTTCTTGAAGGGAAAGATGTAACTTTGGGAGATGAATTAACGGAACACAGAGCGGTTTCTCAGAAAGATTCTTTCCAGTTTTGAACGGAAGATATTTCCTTTTTCACCATAGCCCTCTAAGGGCTTCCAAATATCCCTTTGCCAATTCCCCAAGAACAGCCTTAGCGAAAGGCTACTTGAAGGGAAAGATGTAACTCTGTGAGATGAATTAACAGAACACAGAGCGGTTTCTCAGAAAGCTTCTTTCCAGTTTTGAACGGAAGATATTTCCTTTTTCACCATAGCCCTCTATGGGCTTCCAAATATCCCTTTGCCAATTCCACAAGAACAGCCTTAGCGAAAGGCTTCTTGAAGGGAAAGATGTAACTCTGTGAGACGAATTAAAAGAACACAGAGCGGTTTCTCAGAAAGCTTCTCTCCAGTTTTGAACAGAAGATATTTCCTTTTTCACCATAGCCCTCTATGGGCTTCCAAATATCCCTTTGCCAATTCTACAAGAACAGCCTTAGCGAAAGGCTTCTTGAAGGGAAAGATGTAACTCTGTGAGATGAATTAACAGAACACAGAGCAGTTTCTCAGAAAGCTTCTTTCCAGTTTTGAACGGAAGATATTTCCTTTTTCACCATAGCCCTCTATGGGCTTCCAAATATCCCTTTGCCAATTCCACAAGAACAGCCTTAGCGAAAGGCTTCTTGAAGGGAAAGATGTAACCCTGTGAGATAAATTAACAGAACACAGAGCGGTTTCTCAGAAAGCTTCTTTCCAGTTTTGAACGGAAGATATTTCCTTTTTCACCATAGCCCTCTATGGGCTTCCAAATATCCCTTTGCCAATTCCACAAGAACAGCCTTAGCGAAAGGCTTCTTGAAGGGAAAGATGTAACTCTGTGAGATGAATTAACAGAACACAGAGCGGTTTCTCAGAAAGCTTCTTTCCAGTTTTGAACGGAAGATATTTCCTTTTTCACCGTAGCCCTCTATGGGCTTCCAAATATCCCTTTGCCAATTCCACAAGAACAGCCTTAGCGAAAGGCTTCTTGAAGGGAAAGATGTAACTCTGTGAGATGAATTAACAGAACACAGAGCTGTTTCTCAGAAAGCTTCTTTCCAGTTTTGAACGGAAGATATTTACTTTTTCACCATAGCCCTCTATGGGCTTCCAAATATCCCTTTGCCAATTCCACAAGAACAGCCTTAGCGAAAGGCTTCTTCAAGGGAAAGATGTAACTCTGTGAGACGAATTAACAGAACACAGAGCAGTTTCTCTGAAAGCTTCTTTCCAGTTTTGAACGGAAGATATTTCCTTTTTCACCATAGCCCTCTATGGGCTTCCAAATATCCCTTTGCCAATTCCACAAGAACAGCCTTAGCGAAAGGCTTCTTGAAGGGAAAGATGTAACTTTGGGAGATGAATTAACGGAACACAGAGCGGTTTCTCAGAAAGATTCTTTCCAGTTTTGAACGGAAGATATTTCCTTTTTCACCATAGCCCTCTAAGGGCTTCCAAATATCCCTTTGCCAATTCCCCAAGAACAGCCTTAGCGAAAGGCTACTTGAAGGGAAAGATGTAACTCTGTGAGATGAATTAACAGAACACAGAGCGGTTTCTCAGAAAGCTTCTTTCCAGTTTTGAACGGAAGATATTTCCTTTTTCACCATAGCCCTCTATGGGCTTCCAAATATCCCTTTGCCAATTCCACAAGAACAGCCTTAGCGAAAGGCTTCTTGAAGGGAAAGATGTAACTCTGTGAGACGAATTAAAAGAACACAGAGCGGTTTCTCAGAAAGCTTCTCTCCAGTTTTGAACAGAAGATATTTCCTTTTTCACCATAGCCCTCTATGGGCTTCCAAATATCCCTTTGCCAATTCTACAAGAACAGCCTTAGCGAAAGGCTTCTTGAAGGGAAAGATGTAACTCTGTGAGATGAATTAACAGAACACAGAGCAGTTTCTCAGAAAGCTTCTTTCCAGTTTTGAACGGAAGATATTTCCTTTTTCACCATAGCCCTCTATGGGCTTCCAAATATCCCTTTGCCAATTCCACAAGAACAGCCTTAGCGAAAGGCTTCTTGAAGGGAAAGATGTAACCCTGTGAGATAAATTAACAGAACACAGAGCGGTTTCTCAGAAAGCTTCTTTCCAGTTTTGAACGGAAGATATTTCCTTTTTCACCATAGCCCTCTATGGGCTTCCAAATATCCCTTTGCCAATTCCACAAGAACAGCCTTAGCGAAAGGCTTCTTGAAGGGAAAGATGTAACTCTGTGAGATGAATTAACAGAACACAGAGCGGT
>NW_027327144.1:0-20044 GCF_047675955.1 Chlorocebus sabaeus
TGCACAAGAACAGTCTTACTGAATGGTTTCTTGCGGGGAAAGCTGTAACACTGTGAGATTAACTAACAGAACACAAAGCAGTTTCTCAAAAAGCTTCTTCTCGGTTTTAATCTTAGGATAGTTCCTTTTCACCATAGCCATCTATGGCCTTCGAAATATCACTTTGCAAATTCCACAAGAACAGTCTTAGCGAAAGTCTTATTGAGGGGAAACCTGTAACTCTGTCAGATGAATTAACGGAACACAACGCTGTTTCTCTGAAAGCTACTTTCCAGTTTTTAACTGAAGATATTCCCTTTATCACCATAGCCCTCTATGGGATTCCAAGTATCACTTTGCAAATTACACAAGAACAGTCTTATCGAAAGGCTTCTTGAGGGGTAAGCTTCAACTCTGTGAGATGAATTAAAGAACACAAAGCAGTTTCTCAGAAAGCTTCTTTGTAGTTTTTAAAGGAAGATAATTCCTTTTTCACCATAGCCGTCTATGGCCTTCCAAATATCACTTGCAAATTCCTCCAGAACTGTCTTATCGAAAGGCTTCTTGAGGGGAAAGCTGTAACTCTGTGAGATGAACTAACAGAAACCAAGGCAGTTTCTCAGAAAGGTTCTTTCCAGTTTTTAATGGAAGATATTTCCTTTTTCACCATAGCCCTCTAAGGGCTTCCAAATATCACTTTGCAAATTCCACAAGAACAGTCTTATGGAAAGTCTTCTTGAGAGGAAAGCTGTAACCCTGTGAAATGAAGTAACAGAACACAACGCAGTTTCTCTGAAAACCTCTTTCCAGTTTTTAACGGAAGATACTTCCTTTTCATCAGAGCCCACTATGGGTTTCCAAATATCACTTTGGAAATTCCACAAGAACAGTCATATCGAAAGACTTCTTGAGGGGAAAGCTGTAACTCTGTGAGATGAATTAACAGAGCACAAAGCACTTTCTCAGAAAGCTTCTTTTCAGTTTTTAACGGATGATATTTCCTTTTTCACCATAGCCCTCTACGGCCTTCCAAATATCACTTTGCAAATTTCACCAGAACAGTCTCTGGGAAAGGCTTCCTGAGGGGAAAGCTGTAACTCTGTGAGATGAATTAACAGAACACAAAGCAGTTTCTCAGAAAGCTTCTTTCCAGTTTTTACCTGAAGATATTCCCTTTTTCACCATAGCCCTCTAGTGGTTCCAAATATCACCTTGCAAATTCCACAAGAACAGTCTTAGCGAAAGGCTTCTGGAGGGGAAAGCTCTAATTCGGTGAAATGTATTAACAGAAAACACACCAGTTTCTCAAAAAGCTTATTTCCCCTTTTTAACGGGAGATATTTCCTTTTTCTCCATAGCCCTCTATGGGTTTCCAAATATGAATTTGCAAATTGCACACGTATAGTCTTAGTGAACGGGTTCTTGAGGGGAAATCTCAAACTCTGTGAGATGAACTAACAGAACACAAAGCAGTTTCTCAGAAAGCTTCCTTTCTGTTTTTAATGGAAGATATTCCCTTTTTCATCATAGCCTTCTATGGGCTCCGAAATTTCACTTTGCAAATTCCACAAGAACAGTCTTAGCGAAAGGCTTCTGCAGGGAGAAGCTGTAACTCTGTGAGATGAATTAACATACACAAAGCAGCTTCTCAGAAAGCTTCTGTTCAGTTTTTATCTTAGGATATTTCCTTTTTCCATAGCCTTCTAAGGGCTCCAAATATAACTTTGCAAATTCCACAAGAACAGTCTTAGCGAAAGGCTTCTGGAAGGGAAAGCTGTAACTCTGTGAGTTGAATTAAGAGAACACAAAGTAGTTTCTCAGGAAGCTTCTTTTCAGTTTATAACTGAAGATATTTCCTTTTTCACCATAGCCCTCTATGGGCTTCCAATATCACTTTGAAAATTTCACAAGAACAGTCTTAGTGAACTGCTTCTTGAGGGTAAACAAGTAACTCTGTGAGGTGAACTAACAGAACACAAGGCAGTTTCTCAGAAAGCTTCTTTTCGATTTTTATCTTAGTATATCTCCATTTTCACCATAGCCATCTATGGGCTTCCAAATATCACATTGCAAATTCCACAAAAACAGCCTTAGCGACAGGCCTCTTGAGGGGAAAGCTGTAACTCTGTGAGTTGAATTAACAGAAAACAAAGCAGTTTCTCGGAAAGCTTCTTTTCAGTTTTTATTTTAGGGTATTTCTTTGTTCACCATAGCCCACAAAGGGCTTCGAAATATCACTTTGCAAATTCCACAAGAACAGTCTTAGCGAAAGAATTCTGGAGGGGAAAGCTGTAACTCTGTGAGATGAATTAACAGAACACAAAGCAGTTTCTCAGAAGTCTTCTTTCCAGTTTTTAACGGAAGATATATTCTTTTTCACCGTAGCTCTCTCTGGGCTTCCAAATATCACTTTGAAAATTCCACAAGAACAGTCTTAGTGAACTATTTCTTGAGGAGAAAGCTGTAAATCTGTGAGATGAATAAACAGAACACAAAGCAGTTTCTCAGAAAGTTTCCTTCCAGTTTTTAACTGAAGATATTCCCTTTTTCAACATAGCCCTCTATGGGTTTCCAAGATCACTTTGCAAATTCCACAAGAACAGTCTTAGGGAAAGGCTTCTGCAGAGCAAAGCTGTAATTCTGTAAGATGAATAAACAGAACACAAAGCAGTTTCTCAGAAATCTTATTTCCAGTTTTTATCTTAGGATATTTCCTTCTTCACCATAGCCCTCTATGGGCTTCCAAATATCACTATGCAAATCCCACAGGAACAGTCTTAGCGAAAGTATTCCTGTGGAGAAAGCTGTAACTCGGTGAGATATATTAACAGAACACACGGTAGTTTCTCAGAGTGCTTCTTTCTAGTTTTTGACGGAAGATATTTCCTTTTTCACCATAGCCCTCTATGGGCTTCCAAATGTCACTTTGAAAATTGCACAAGAACAGTCTTACTGAATGGTTTCTTGCGGGGAAAGCTGTAACACTGTGAGATTAACTAACAGAACACAAAGCAGTTTCTCAAAAAGCTTCTTCTCGGTTTTAATCTTAGGATAGTTCCTTTTTCACCATAGCCATCTATGGCCTTCGAAATATCACTTTGCAAATTCCACAAGAACAGTCTTAGCGAAAGTCTTATTGAGGGGAAACCTGTAACTCTGTCAGATGAATTAACGGAACACAACGCTGTTTCTCTGAAAGCTACTTTCCAGTTTTTAACTGAAGATATTCCCTTTATCACCATAGCCCTCTATGGGATTCCAAGTATCACTTTGCAAATTACACAAGAACAGTCTTATCGAAAGGCTTCTTGAGGGGTAAGCTTCAACTCTGTGAGATGAATTAAAGAACACAAAGCAGTTTCTCAGAAAGCTTCTTTGTAGTTTTTAAAGGAAGATAATTCCTTTTTCACCATAGCCGTCTATGGCCTTCCAAATATCACTTGCAAATTCCTCCAGAACTGTCTTATCGAAAGGCTTCTTGAGGGGAAAGCTGTAACTCTGTGAGATGAACTAACAGAAACCAAGGCAGTTTCTCAGAAAGGTTCTTTCCAGTTTTTAATGGAAGATATTTCCTTTTTCACCATAGCCCTCTAAGGGCTTCCAAATATCACTTTGCAAATTCCACAAGAACAGTCTTATGGAAAGTCTTCTTGAGAGGAAAGCTGTAACCCTGTGAAATGAAGTAACAGAACACAACGCAGTTTCTCTGAAAACCTCTTTCCAGTTTTTAACGGAAGATACTTCCTTTTCATCAGAGCCCACTATGGGTTTCCAAATATCACTTTGGAAATTCCACAAGAACAGTCATATCGAAAGACTTCTTGAGGGGAAAGCTGTAACTCTGTGAGATGAATTAACAGAGCACAAAGCACTTTCTCAGAAAGCTTCTTTTCAGTTTTTAACGGATGATATTTCCTTTTTCACCATAGCCCTCTACGGCCTTCCAAATATCACTTTGCAAATTTCACCAGAACAGTCTCTGGGAAAGGCTTCCTGAGGGGAAAGCTGTAACTCTGTGAGATGAATTAACAGAACACAAAGCAGTTTCTCAGAAAGCTTCTTTCCAGTTTTTACCTGAAGATATTCCCTTTTTCACCATAGCCCTCTAGTGGTTCCAAATATCACCTTGCAAATTCCACAAGAACAGTCTTAGCGAAAGGCTTCTGGAGGGGAAAGCTCTAATTCGGTGAAATGTATTAACAGAAAACACACCAGTTTCTCAAAAAGCTTATTTCCCCTTTTTAACGGGAGATATTTCCTTTTTCTCCATAGCCCTCTATGGGTTTCCAAATATGAATTTGCAAATTGCACACGTATAGTCTTAGTGAACGGGTTCTTGAGGGGAAATCTCAAACTCTGTGAGATGAACTAACAGAACACAAAGCAGTTTCTCAGAAAGCTTCCTTTCTGTTTTTAATGGAAGATATTCCCTTTTTCATCATAGCCTTCTATGGGCTCCGAAATTTCACTTTGCAAATTCCACAAGAACAGTCTTAGCGAAAGGCTTCTGCAGGGAGAAGCTGTAACTCTGTGAGATGAATTAACATACACAAAGCAGCTTCTCAGAAAGCTTCTGTTCAGTTTTTATCTTAGGATATTTCCTTTTTCCATAGCCTTCTAAGGGCTCCAAATATAACTTTGCAAATTCCACAAGAACAGTCTTAGCGAAAGGCTTCTGGAAGGGAAAGCTGTAACTCTGTGAGTTGAATTAAGAGAACACAAAGTAGTTTCTCAGGAAGCTTCTTTTCAGTTTATAACTGAAGATATTTCCTTTTTCACCATAGCCCTCTATGGGCTTCCAATATCACTTTGAAAATTTCACAAGAACAGTCTTAGTGAACTGCTTCTTGAGGGTAAACAAGTAACTCTGTGAGGTGAACTAACAGAACACAAGGCAGTTTCTCAGAAAGCTTCTTTTCGATTTTTATCTTAGTATATCTCCATTTTCACCATAGCCATCTATGGGCTTCCAAATATCACATTGCAAATTCCACAAAAACAGCCTTAGCGACAGGCCTCTTGAGGGGAAAGCTGTAACTCTGTGAGTTGAATTAACAGAAAACAAAGCAGTTTCTCGGAAAGCTTCTTTTCAGTTTTTATTTTAGGGTATTTCTTTGTTCACCATAGCCCACAAAGGGCTTCGAAATATCACTTTGCAAATTCCACAAGAACAGTCTTAGCGAAAGAATTCTGGAGGGGAAAGCTGTAACTCTGTGAGATGAATTAACAGAACACAAAGCAGTTTCTCAGAAGTCTTCTTTCCAGTTTTTAACGGAAGATATATTCTTTTTCACCGTAGCTCTCTCTGGGCTTCCAAATATCACTTTGAAAATTCCACAAGAACAGTCTTAGTGAACTATTTCTTGAGGAGAAAGCTGTAAATCTGTGAGATGAATAAACAGAACACAAAGCAGTTTCTCAGAAAGTTTCCTTCCAGTTTTTAACTGAAGATATTCCCTTTTTCAACATAGCCCTCTATGGGTTTCCAAGATCACTTTGCAAATTCCACAAGAACAGTCTTAGGGAAAGGCTTCTGCAGAGCAAAGCTGTAATTCTGTAAGATGAATAAACAGAACACAAAGCAGTTTCTCAGAAATCTTATTTCCAGTTTTTATCTTAGGATATTTCCTTCTTCACCATAGCCCTCTATGGGCTTCCAAATATCACTATGCAAATCCCACAGGAACAGTCTTAGCGAAAGTATTCCTGTGGAGAAAGCTGTAACTCGGTGAGATATATTAACAGAACACACGGTAGTTTCTCAGAGTGCTTCTTTCTAGTTTTTGACGGAAGATATTTCCTTTTTCACCATAGCCCTCTATGGGCTTCCAAATGTCACTTTGAAAATTGCACAAGAACAGTCTTACTGAATGGTTTCTTGCGGGGAAAGCTGTAACACTGTGAGATTAACTAACAGAACACAAAGCAGTTTCTCAAAAAGCTTCTTCTCGGTTTTAATCTTAGGATAGTTCCTTTTTCACCATAGCCATCTATGGCCTTCGAAATATCACTTTGCAAATTCCACAAGAACAGTCTTAGCGAAAGTCTTATTGAGGGGAAACCTGTAACTCTGTCAGATGAATTAACGGAACACAACGCTGTTTCTCTGAAAGCTACTTTCCAGTTTTTAACTGAAGATATTCCCTTTATCACCATAGCCCTCTATGGGATTCCAAGTATCACTTTGCAAATTACACAAGAACAGTCTTATCGAAAGGCTTCTTGAGGGGTAAGCTTCAACTCTGTGAGATGAATTAAAGAACACAAAGCAGTTTCTCAGAAAGCTTCTTTGTAGTTTTTAAAGGAAGATAATTCCTTTTTCACCATAGCCGTCTATGGCCTTCCAAATATCACTTGCAAATTCCTCCAGAACTGTCTTATCGAAAGGCTTCTTGAGGGGAAAGCTGTAACTCTGTGAGATGAACTAACAGAAACCAAGGCAGTTTCTCAGAAAGGTTCTTTCCAGTTTTTAATGGAAGATATTTCCTTTTTCACCATAGCCCTCTAAGGGCTTCCAAATATCACTTTGCAAATTCCACAAGAACAGTCTTATGGAAAGTCTTCTTGAGAGGAAAGCTGTAACCCTGTGAAATGAAGTAACAGAACACAACGCAGTTTCTCTGAAAACCTCTTTCCAGTTTTTAACGGAAGATACTTCCTTTTCATCAGAGCCCACTATGGGTTTCCAAATATCACTTTGGAAATTCCACAAGAACAGTCATATCGAAAGACTTCTTGAGGGGAAAGCTGTAACTCTGTGAGATGAATTAACAGAGCACAAAGCACTTTCTCAGAAAGCTTCTTTTCAGTTTTTAACGGATGATATTTCCTTTTTCACCATAGCCCTCTACGGCCTTCCAAATATCACTTTGCAAATTTCACCAGAACAGTCTCTGGGAAAGGCTTCCTGAGGGGAAAGCTGTAACTCTGTGAGATGAATTAACAGAACACAAAGCAGTTTCTCAGAAAGCTTCTTTCCAGTTTTTACCTGAAGATATTCCCTTTTTCACCATAGCCCTCTAGTGGTTCCAAATATCACCTTGCAAATTCCACAAGAACAGTCTTAGCGAAAGGCTTCTGGAGGGGAAAGCTCTAATTCGGTGAAATGTATTAACAGAAAACACACCAGTTTCTCAAAAAGCTTATTTCCCCTTTTTAACGGGAGATATTTCCTTTTTCTCCATAGCCCTCTATGGGTTTCCAAATATGAATTTGCAAATTGCACACGTATAGTCTTAGTGAACGGGTTCTTGAGGGGAAATCTCAAACTCTGTGAGATGAACTAACAGAACACAAAGCAGTTTCTCAGAAAGCTTCCTTTCTGTTTTTAATGGAAGATATTCCCTTTTTCATCATAGCCTTCTATGGGCTCCGAAATTTCACTTTGCAAATTCCACAAGAACAGTCTTAGCGAAAGGCTTCTGCAGGGAGAAGCTGTAACTCTGTGAGATGAATTAACATACACAAAGCAGCTTCTCAGAAAGCTTCTGTTCAGTTTTTATCTTAGGATATTTCCTTTTTCCATAGCCTTCTAAGGGCTCCAAATATAACTTTGCAAATTCCACAAGAACAGTCTTAGCGAAAGGCTTCTGGAAGGGAAAGCTGTAACTCTGTGAGTTGAATTAAGAGAACACAAAGTAGTTTCTCAGGAAGCTTCTTTTCAGTTTATAACTGAAGATATTTCCTTTTTCACCATAGCCCTCTATGGGCTTCCAATATCACTTTGAAAATTTCACAAGAACAGTCTTAGTGAACTGCTTCTTGAGGGTAAACAAGTAACTCTGTGAGGTGAACTAACAGAACACAAGGCAGTTTCTCAGAAAGCTTCTTTTCGATTTTTATCTTAGTATATCTCCATTTTCACCATAGCCATCTATGGGCTTCCAAATATCACATTGCAAATTCCACAAAAACAGCCTTAGCGACAGGCCTCTTGAGGGGAAAGCTGTAACTCTGTGAGTTGAATTAACAGAAAACAAAGCAGTTTCTCGGAAAGCTTCTTTTCAGTTTTTATTTTAGGGTATTTCTTTGTTCACCATAGCCCACAAAGGGCTTCGAAATATCACTTTGCAAATTCCACAAGAACAGTCTTAGCGAAAGAATTCTGGAGGGGAAAGCTGTAACTCTGTGAGATGAATTAACAGAACACAAAGCAGTTTCTCAGAAGTCTTCTTTCCAGTTTTTAACGGAAGATATATTCTTTTTCACCGTAGCTCTCTCTGGGCTTCCAAATATCACTTTGAAAATTCCACAAGAACAGTCTTAGTGAACTATTTCTTGAGGAGAAAGCTGTAAATCTGTGAGATGAATAAACAGAACACAAAGCAGTTTCTCAGAAAGTTTCCTTCCAGTTTTTAACTGAAGATATTCCCTTTTTCAACATAGCCCTCTATGGGTTTCCAAGATCACTTTGCAAATTCCACAAGAACAGTCTTAGGGAAAGGCTTCTGCAGAGCAAAGCTGTAATTCTGTAAGATGAATAAACAGAACACAAAGCAGTTTCTCAGAAATCTTATTTCCAGTTTTTATCTTAGGATATTTCCTTCTTCACCATAGCCCTCTATGGGCTTCCAAATATCACTATGCAAATCCCACAGGAACAGTCTTAGCGAAAGTATTCCTGTGGAGAAAGCTGTAACTCGGTGAGATATATTAACAGAACACACGGTAGTTTCTCAGAGTGCTTCTTTCTAGTTTTTGACGGAAGATATTTCCTTTTTCACCATAGCCCTCTATGGGCTTCCAAATGTCACTTTGAAAATTGCACAAGAACAGTCTTACTGAATGGTTTCTTGCGGGGAAAGCTGTAACACTGTGAGATTAACTAACAGAACACAAAGCAGTTTCTCAAAAAGCTTCTTCTCGGTTTTAATCTTAGGATAGTTCCTTTTTCACCATAGCCATCTATGGCCTTCGAAATATCACTTTGCAAATTCCACAAGAACAGTCTTAGCGAAAGTCTTATTGAGGGGAAACCTGTAACTCTGTCAGATGAATTAACGGAACACAACGCTGTTTCTCTGAAAGCTACTTTCCAGTTTTTAACTGAAGATATTCCCTTTATCACCATAGCCCTCTATGGGATTCCAAGTATCACTTTGCAAATTACACAAGAACAGTCTTATCGAAAGGCTTCTTGAGGGGTAAGCTTCAACTCTGTGAGATGAATTAAAGAACACAAAGCAGTTTCTCAGAAAGCTTCTTTGTAGTTTTTAAAGGAAGATAATTCCTTTTTCACCATAGCCGTCTATGGCCTTCCAAATATCACTTGCAAATTCCTCCAGAACTGTCTTATCGAAAGGCTTCTTGAGGGGAAAGCTGTAACTCTGTGAGATGAACTAACAGAAACCAAGGCAGTTTCTCAGAAAGGTTCTTTCCAGTTTTTAATGGAAGATATTTCCTTTTTCACCATAGCCCTCTAAGGGCTTCCAAATATCACTTTGCAAATTCCACAAGAACAGTCTTATGGAAAGTCTTCTTGAGAGGAAAGCTGTAACCCTGTGAAATGAAGTAACAGAACACAACGCAGTTTCTCTGAAAACCTCTTTCCAGTTTTTAACGGAAGATACTTCCTTTTCATCAGAGCCCACTATGGGTTTCCAAATATCACTTTGGAAATTCCACAAGAACAGTCATATCGAAAGACTTCTTGAGGGGAAAGCTGTAACTCTGTGAGATGAATTAACAGAGCACAAAGCACTTTCTCAGAAAGCTTCTTTTCAGTTTTTAACGGATGATATTTCCTTTTTCACCATAGCCCTCTACGGCCTTCCAAATATCACTTTGCAAATTTCACCAGAACAGTCTCTGGGAAAGGCTTCCTGAGGGGAAAGCTGTAACTCTGTGAGATGAATTAACAGAACACAAAGCAGTTTCTCAGAAAGCTTCTTTCCAGTTTTTACCTGAAGATATTCCCTTTTTCACCATAGCCCTCTAGTGGTTCCAAATATCACCTTGCAAATTCCACAAGAACAGTCTTAGCGAAAGGCTTCTGGAGGGGAAAGCTCTAATTCGGTGAAATGTATTAACAGAAAACACACCAGTTTCTCAAAAAGCTTATTTCCCCTTTTTAACGGGAGATATTTCCTTTTTCTCCATAGCCCTCTATGGGTTTCCAAATATGAATTTGCAAATTGCACACGTATAGTCTTAGTGAACGGGTTCTTGAGGGGAAATCTCAAACTCTGTGAGATGAACTAACAGAACACAAAGCAGTTTCTCAGAAAGCTTCCTTTCTGTTTTTAATGGAAGATATTCCCTTTTTCATCATAGCCTTCTATGGGCTCCGAAATTTCACTTTGCAAATTCCACAAGAACAGTCTTAGTGAAAGGCTTCTGCAGGGAGAAGCTGTAACTCTGTGAGATGAATTAACATACACAAAGCAGCTTCTCAGAAAGCTTCTGTTCAGTTTTTATCTTAGGATATTTCCTTTTTCCATAGCCTTCTAAGGGCTCCAAATATAACTTTGCAAATTCCACAAGAACAGTCTTAGCGAAAGGCTTCTGGAAGGGAAAGCTGTAACTCTGTGAGTTGAATTAAGAGAACACAAAGTAGTTTCTCAGGAAGCTTCTTTTCAGTTTATAACTGAAGATATTTCCTTTTTCACCATAGCCCTCTATGGGCTTCCAATATCACTTTGAAAATTTCACAAGAACAGTCTTAGTGAACTGCTTCTTGAGGGTAAACAAGTAACTCTGTGAGGTGAACTAACAGAACACAAGGCAGTTTCTCAGAAAGCTTCTTTTCGATTTTTATCTTAGTATATCTCCATTTTCACCATAGCCATCTATGGGCTTCCAAATATCACATTGCAAATTCCACAAAAACAGCCTTAGCGACAGGCCTCTTGAGGGGAAAGCTGTAACTCTGTGAGTTGAATTAACAGAAAACAAAGCAGTTTCTCGGAAAGCTTCTTTTCAGTTTTTATTTTAGGGTATTTCTTTGTTCACCATAGCCCACAAAGGGCTTCGAAATATCACTTTGCAAATTCCACAAGAACAGTCTTAGCGAAAGAATTCTGGAGGGGAAAGCTGTAACTCTGTGAGATGAATTAACAGAACACAAAGCAGTTTCTCAGAAGTCTTCTTTCCAGTTTTTAACGGAAGATATATTCTTTTTCACCGTAGCTCTCTCTGGGCTTCCAAATATCACTTTGAAAATTCCACAAGAACAGTCTTAGTGAACTATTTCTTGAGGAGAAAGCTGTAAATCTGTGAGATGAATAAACAGAACACAAAGCAGTTTCTCAGAAAGTTTCCTTCCAGTTTTTAACTGAAGATATTCCCTTTTTCAACATAGCCCTCTATGGGTTTCCAAGATCACTTTGCAAATTCCACAAGAACAGTCTTAGGGAAAGGCTTCTGCAGAGCAAAGCTGTAATTCTGTAAGATGAATAAACAGAACACAAAGCAGTTTCTCAGAAATCTTATTTCCAGTTTTTATCTTAGGATATTTCCTTCTTCACCATAGCCCTCTATGGGCTTCCAAATATCACTATGCAAATCCCACAGGAACAGTCTTAGCGAAAGTATTCCTGTGGAGAAAGCTGTAACTCGGTGAGATATATTAACAGAACACACGGTAGTTTCTCAGAGTGCTTCTTTCTAGTTTTTGACGGAAGATATTTCCTTTTTCACCATAGCCCTCTATGGGCTTCCAAATGTCACTTTGAAAATTGCACAAGAACAGTCTTACTGAATGGTTTCTTGCGGGGAAAGCTGTAACACTGTGAGATTAACTAACAGAACACAAAGCAGTTTCTCAAAAAGCTTCTTCTCGGTTTTAATCTTAGGATAGTTCCTTTTTCACCATAGCCATCTATGGCCTTCGAAATATCACTTTGCAAATTCCACAAGAACAGTCTTAGCGAAAGTCTTATTGAGGGGAAACCTGTAACTCTGTCAGATGAATTAACGGAACACAACGCTGTTTCTCTGAAAGCTACTTTCCAGTTTTTAACTGAAGATATTCCCTTTATCACCATAGCCCTCTATGGGATTCCAAGTATCACTTTGCAAATTACACAAGAACAGTCTTATCGAAAGGCTTCTTGAGGGGTAAGCTTCAACTCTGTGAGATGAATTAAAGAACACAAAGCAGTTTCTCAGAAAGCTTCTTTGTAGTTTTTAAAGGAAGATAATTCCTTTTTCACCATAGCCGTCTATGGCCTTCCAAATATCACTTGCAAATTCCTCCAGAACTGTCTTATCGAAAGGCTTCTTGAGGGGAAAGCTGTAACTCTGTGAGATGAACTAACAGAAACCAAGGCAGTTTCTCAGAAAGGTTCTTTCCAGTTTTTAATGGAAGATATTTCCTTTTTCACCATAGCCCTCTAAGGGCTTCCAAATATCACTTTGCAAATTCCACAAGAACAGTCTTATGGAAAGTCTTCTTGAGAGGAAAGCTGTAACCCTGTGAAATGAAGTAACAGAACACAACGCAGTTTCTCTGAAAACCTCTTTCCAGTTTTTAACGGAAGATACTTCCTTTTCATCAGAGCCCACTATGGGTTTCCAAATATCACTTTGGAAATTCCACAAGAACAGTCATATCGAAAGACTTCTTGAGGGGAAAGCTGTAACTCTGTGAGATGAATTAACAGAGCACAAAGCACTTTCTCAGAAAGCTTCTTTTCAGTTTTTAACGGATGATATTTCCTTTTTCACCATAGCCCTCTACGGCCTTCCAAATATCACTTTGCAAATTTCACCAGAACAGTCTCTGGGAAAGGCTTCCTGAGGGGAAAGCTGTAACTCTGTGAGATGAATTAACAGAACACAAAGCAGTTTCTCAGAAAGCTTCTTTCCAGTTTTTACCTGAAGATATTCCCTTTTTCACCATAGCCCTCTAGTGGTTCCAAATATCACCTTGCAAATTCCACAAGAACAGTCTTAGCGAAAGGCTTCTGGAGGGGAAAGCTCTAATTCGGTGAAATGTATTAACAGAAAACACACCAGTTTCTCAAAAAGCTTATTTCCCCTTTTTAACGGGAGATATTTCCTTTTTCTCCATAGCCCTCTATGGGTTTCCAAATATGAATTTGCAAATTGCACACGTATAGTCTTAGTGAACGGGTTCTTGAGGGGAAATCTCAAACTCTGTGAGATGAACTAACAGAACACAAAGCAGTTTCTCAGAAAGCTTCCTTTCTGTTTTTAATGGAAGATATTCCCTTTTTCATCATAGCCTTCTATGGGCTCCGAAATTTCACTTTGCAAATTCCACAAGAACAGTCTTAGTGAAAGGCTTCTGCAGGGAGAAGCTGTAACTCTGTGAGATGAATTAACATACACAAAGCAGCTTCTCAGAAAGCTTCTGTTCAGTTTTTATCTTAGGATATTTCCTTTTTCCATAGCCTTCTAAGGGCTCCAAATATAACTTTGCAAATTCCACAAGAACAGTCTTAGCGAAAGGCTTCTGGAAGGGAAAGCTGTAACTCTGTGAGTTGAATTAAGAGAACACAAAGTAGTTTCTCAGGAAGCTTCTTTTCAGTTTATAACTGAAGATATTTCCTTTTTCACCATAGCCCTCTATGGGCTTCCAATATCACTTTGAAAATTTCACAAGAACAGTCTTAGTGAACTGCTTCTTGAGGGTAAACAAGTAACTCTGTGAGGTGAACTAACAGAACACAAGGCAGTTTCTCAGAAAGCTTCTTTTCGATTTTTATCTTAGTATATCTCCATTTTCACCATAGCCATCTATGGGCTTCCAAATATCACATTGCAAATTCCACAAAAACAGCCTTAGCGACAGGCCTCTTGAGGGGAAAGCTGTAACTCTGTGAGTTGAATTAACAGAAAACAAAGCAGTTTCTCGGAAAGCTTCTTTTCAGTTTTTATTTTAGGGTATTTCTTTGTTCACCATAGCCCACAAAGGGCTTCGAAATATCACTTTGCAAATTCCACAAGAACAGTCTTAGCGAAAGAATTCTGGAGGGGAAAGCTGTAACTCTGTGAGATGAATTAACAGAACACAAAGCAGTTTCTCAGAAGTCTTCTTTCCAGTTTTTAACGGAAGATATATTCTTTTTCACCGTAGCTCTCTCTGGGCTTCCAAATATCACTTTGAAAATTCCACAAGAACAGTCTTAGTGAACTATTTCTTGAGGAGAAAGCTGTAAATCTGTGAGATGAATAAACAGAACACAAAGCAGTTTCTCAGAAAGTTTCCTTCCAGTTTTTAACTGAAGATATTCCCTTTTTCAACATAGCCCTCTATGGGTTTCCAAGATCACTTTGCAAATTCCACAAGAACAGTCTTAGGGAAAGGCTTCTGCAGAGCAAAGCTGTAATTCTGTAAGATGAATAAACAGAACACAAAGCAGTTTCTCAGAAATCTTATTTCCAGTTTTTATCTTAGGATATTTCCTTCTTCACCATAGCCCTCTATGGGCTTCCAAATATCACTATGCAAATCCCACAGGAACAGTCTTAGCGAAAGTATTCCTGTGGAGAAAGCTGTAACTCGGTGAGATATATTAACAGAACACACGGTAGTTTCTCAGAGTGCTTCTTTCTAGTTTTTGACGGAAGATATTTCCTTTTTCACCATAGCCCTCTATGGGCTTCCAAATGTCACTTTGAAAATTGCACAAGAACAGTCTTACTGAATGGTTTCTTGCGGGGAAAGCTGTAACACTGTGAGATTAACTAACAGAACACAAAGCAGTTTCTCAAAAAGCTTCTTCTCGGTTTTAATCTTAGGATAGTTCCTTTTTCACCATAGCCATCTATGGCCTTCGAAATATCACTTTGCAAATTCCACAAGAACAGTCTTAGCGAAAGTCTTATTGAGGGGAAACCTGTAACTCTGTCAGATGAATTAACGGAACACAACGCTGTTTCTCTGAAAGCTACTTTCCAGTTTTTAACTGAAGATATTCCCTTTATCACCATAGCCCTCTATGGGATTCCAAGTATCACTTTGCAAATTACACAAGAACAGTCTTATCGAAAGGCTTCTTGAGGGGTAAGCTTCAACTCTGTGAGATGAATTAAAGAACACAAAGCAGTTTCTCAGAAAGCTTCTTTGTAGTTTTTAAAGGAAGATAATTCCTTTTTCACCATAGCCGTCTATGGCCTTCCAAATATCACTTGCAAATTCCTCCAGAACTGTCTTATCGAAAGGCTTCTTGAGGGGAAAGCTGTAACTCTGTGAGATGAACTAACAGAAACCAAGGCAGTTTCTCAGAAAGGTTCTTTCCAGTTTTTAATGGAAGATATTTCCTTTTTCACCATAGCCCTCTAAGGGCTTCCAAATATCACTTTGCAAATTCCACAAGAACAGTCTTATGGAAAGTCTTCTTGAGAGGAAAGCTGTAACCCTGTGAAATGAAGTAACAGAACACAACGCAGTTTCTCTGAAAACCTCTTTCCAGTTTTTAACGGAAGATACTTCCTTTTCATCAGAGCCCACTATGGGTTTCCAAATATCACTTTGGAAATTCCACAAGAACAGTCATATCGAAAGACTTCTTGAGGGGAAAGCTGTAACTCTGTGAGATGAATTAACAGAGCACAAAGCACTTTCTCAGAAAGCTTCTTTTCAGTTTTTAACGGATGATATTTCCTTTTTCACCATAGCCCTCTACGGCCTTCCAAATATCACTTTGCAAATTTCACCAGAACAGTCTCTGGGAAAGGCTTCCTGAGGGGAAAGCTGTAACTCTGTGAGATGAATTAACAGAACACAAAGCAGTTTCTCAGAAAGCTTCTTTCCAGTTTTTACCTGAAGATATTCCCTTTTTCACCATAGCCCTCTAGTGGTTCCAAATATCACCTTGCAAATTCCACAAGAACAGTCTTAGCGAAAGGCTTCTGGAGGGGAAAGCTCTAATTCGGTGAAATGTATTAACAGAAAACACACCAGTTTCTCAAAAAGCTTATTTCCCCTTTTTAACGGGAGATATTTCCTTTTTCTCCATAGCCCTCTATGGGTTTCCAAATATGAATTTGCAAATTGCACACGTATAGTCTTAGTGAACGGGTTCTTGAGGGGAAATCTCAAACTCTGTGAGATGAACTAACAGAACACAAAGCAGTTTCTCAGAAAGCTTCCTTTCTGTTTTTAATGGAAGATATTCCCTTTTTCATCATAGCCTTCTATGGGCTCCGAAATTTCACTTTGCAAATTCCACAAGAACAGTCTTAGCGAAAGGCTTCTGCAGGGAGAAGCTGTAACTCTGTGAGATGAATTAACATACACAAAGCAGCTTCTCAGAAAGCTTCTGTTCAGTTTTTATCTTAGGATATTTCCTTTTTCCATAGCCTTCTAAGGGCTCCAAATATAACTTTGCAAATTCCACAAGAACAGTCTTAGCGAAAGGCTTCTGGAAGGGAAAGCTGTAACTCTGTGAGTTGAATTAAGAGAACACAAAGTAGTTTCTCAGGAAGCTTCTTTTCAGTTTATAACTGAAGATATTTCCTTTTTCACCATAGCCCTCTATGGGCTTCCAATATCACTTTGAAAATTTCACAAGAACAGTCTTAGTGAACTGCTTCTTGAGGGTAAACAAGTAACTCTGTGAGGTGAACTAACAGAACACAAGGCAGTTTCTCAGAAAGCTTCTTTTCGATTTTTATCTTAGTATATCTCCATTTTCACCATAGCCATCTATGGGCTTCCAAATATCACATTGCAAATTCCACAAAAACAGCCTTAGCGACAGGCCTCTTGAGGGGAAAGCTGTAACTCTGTGAGTTGAATTAACAGAAAACAAAGCAGTTTCTCGGAAAGCTTCTTTTCAGTTTTTATTTTAGGGTATTTCTTTGTTCACCATAGCCCACAAAGGGCTTCGAAATATCACTTTGCAAATTCCACAAGAACAGTCTTAGCGAAAGAATTCTGGAGGGGAAAGCTGTAACTCTGTGAGATGAATTAACAGAACACAAAGCAGTTTCTCAGAAGTCTTCTTTCCAGTTTTTAACGGAAGATATATTCTTTTTCACCGTAGCTCTCTCTGGGCTTCCAAATATCACTTTGAAAATTCCACAAGAACAGTCTTAGTGAACTATTTCTTGAGGAGAAAGCTGTAAATCTGTGAGATGAATAAACAGAACACAAAGCAGTTTCTCAGAAAGTTTCCTTCCAGTTTTTAACTGAAGATATTCCCTTTTTCAACATAGCCCTCTATGGGTTTCCAAGATCACTTTGCAAATTCCACAAGAACAGTCTTAGGGAAAGGCTTCTGCAGAGCAAAGCTGTAATTCTGTAAGATGAATAAACAGAACACAAAGCAGTTTCTCAGAAATCTTATTTCCAGTTTTTATCTTAGGATATTTCCTTCTTCACCATAGCCCTCTATGGGCTTCCAAATATCACTATGCAAATCCCACAGGAACAGTCTTAGCGAAAGTATTCCTGTGGAGAAAGCTGTAACTCGGTGAGATATATTAACAGAACACACGGTAGTTTCTCAGAGTGCTTCTTTCTAGTTTTTGACGGAAGATATTTCCTTTTTCACCATAGCCCTCTATGGGCTTCCAAATGTCACTTTGAAAATTGCACAAGAACAGTCTTACTGAATGGTTTCTTGCGGGGAAAGCTGTAACACTGTGAGATTAACTAACAGAACACAAAGCAGTTTCTCAAAAAGCTTCTTCTCGGTTTTAATCTTAGGATAGTTCCTTTTTCACCATAGCCATCTATGGCCTTCGAAATATCACTTTGCAAATTCCACAAGAACAGTCTTAGCGAAAGTCTTATTGAGGGGAAACCTGTAACTCTGTCAGATGAATTAACGGAACACAACGCTGTTTCTCTGAAAGCTACTTTCCAGTTTTTAACTGAAGATATTCCCTTTATCACCATAGCCCTCTATGGGATTCCAAGTATCACTTTGCAAATTACACAAGAACAGTCTTATCGAAAGGCTTCTTGAGGGGTAAGCTTCAACTCTGTGAGATGAATTAAAGAACACAAAGCAGTTTCTCAGAAAGCTTCTTTGTAGTTTTTAAAGGAAGATAATTCCTTTTTCACCATAGCCGTCTATGGCCTTCCAAATATCACTTGCAAATTCCTCCAGAACTGTCTTATCGAAAGGCTTCTTGAGGGGAAAGCTGTAACTCTGTGAGATGAACTAACAGAAACCAAGGCAGTTTCTCAGAAAGGTTCTTTCCAGTTTTTAATGGAAGATATTTCCTTTTTCACCATAGCCCTCTAAGGGCTTCCAAATATCACTTTGCAAATTCCACAAGAACAGTCTTATGGAAAGTCTTCTTGAGAGGAAAGCTGTAACCCTGTGAAATGAAGTAACAGAACACAACGCAGTTTCTCTGAAAACCTCTTTCCAGTTTTTAACGGAAGATACTTCCTTTTCATCAGAGCCCACTATGGGTTTCCAAATATCACTTTGGAAATTCCACAAGAACAGTCATATCGAAAGACTTCTTGAGGGGAAAGCTGTAACTCTGTGAGATGAATTAACAGAGCACAAAGCACTTTCTCAGAAAGCTTCTTTTCAGTTTTTAACGGATGATATTTCCTTTTTCACCATAGCCCTCTACGGCCTTCCAAATATCACTTTGCAAATTTCACCAGAACAGTCTCTGGGAAAGGCTTCCTGAGGGGAAAGCTGTAACTCTGTGAGATGAATTAACAGAACACAAAGCAGTTTCTCAGAAAGCTTCTTTCCAGTTTTTACCTGAAGATATTCCCTTTTTCACCATAGCCCTCTAGTGGTTCCAAATATCACCTTGCAAATTCCACAAGAACAGTCTTAGCGAAAGGCTTCTGGAGGGGAAAGCTCTAATTCGGTGAAATGTATTAACAGAAAACACACCAGTTTCTCAAAAAGCTTATTTCCCCTTTTTAACGGGAGATATTTCCTTTTTCTCCATAGCCCTCTATGGGTTTCCAAATATGAATTTGCAAATTGCACACGTATAGTCTTAGTGAACGGGTTCTTGAGGGGAAATCTCAAACTCTGTGAGATGAACTAACAGAACACAAAGCAGTTTCTCAGAAAGCTTCCTTTCTGTTTTTAATGGAAGATATTCCCTTTTTCATCATAGCCTTCTATGGGCTCCGAAATTTCACTTTGCAAATTCCACAAGAACAGTCTTAGCGAAAGGCTTCTGCAGGGAGAAGCTGTAACTCTGTGAGATGAATTAACATACACAAAGCAGCTTCTCAGAAAGCTTCTGTTCAGTTTTTATCTTAGGATATTTCCTTTTTCCATAGCCTTCTAAGGGCTCCAAATATAACTTTGCAAATTCCACAAGAACAGTCTTAGCGAAAGGCTTCTGGAAGGGAAAGCTGTAACTCTGTGAGTTGAATTAAGAGAACACAAAGTAGTTTCTCAGGAAGCTTCTTTTCAGTTTATAACTGAAGATATTTCCTTTTTCACCATAGCCCTCTATGGGCTTCCAATATCACTTTGAAAATTTCACAAGAACAGTCTTAGTGAACTGCTTCTTGAGGGTAAACAAGTAACTCTGTGAGGTGAACTAACAGAACACAAGGCAGTTTCTCAGAAAGCTTCTTTTCGATTTTTATCTTAGTATATCTCCATTTTCACCATAGCCATCTATGGGCTTCCAAATATCACATTGCAAATTCCACAAAAACAGCCTTAGCGACAGGCCTCTTGAGGGGAAAGCTGTAACTCTGTGAGTTGAATTAACAGAAAACAAAGCAGTTTCTCGGAAAGCTTCTTTTCAGTTTTTATTTTAGGGTATTTCTTTGTTCACCATAGCCCACAAAGGGCTTCGAAATATCACTTTGCAAATTCCACAAGAACAGTCTTAGCGAAAGAATTCTGGAGGGGAAAGCTGTAACTCTGTGAGATGAATTAACAGAACACAAAGCAGTTTCTCAGAAGTCTTCTTTCCAGTTTTTAACGGAAGATATATTCTTTTTCACCGTAGCTCTCTCTGGGCTTCCAAATATCACTTTGAAAATTCCACAAGAACAGTCTTAGTGAACTATTTCTTGAGGAGAAAGCTGTAAATCTGTGAGATGAATAAACAGAACACAAAGCAGTTTCTCAGAAAGTTTCCTTCCAGTTTTTAACTGAAGATATTCCCTTTTTCAACATAGCCCTCTATGGGTTTCCAAGATCAC
>NW_027327145.1:0-20036 GCF_047675955.1 Chlorocebus sabaeus
TGTTCTATGTTCTGTTAATTCATCTCACAGAGTTACATCTTTCCCTTCAAGAAGCCTTTCGCTAAGGCTGTTCTTGTGGAATTGGCAAACGGATATTTGGAAGCCCATAGAGGGCTATGGTGAAAAAGGAAATATCTTCCGTTCAAAACCGGAAAGAAGCTTTCTGAGAAACTGCTCTGTGTTCGGTTAATACATCTCACAGAGTTACATCTTTCCCTTCAAGAAGCCTTTCGCTAAGGCTGTTCTTGTGGAATTGGCAAAGGGATATTTGGAAGCCTATAGAGGGCTATGGTGAAAAAGGAAATATCTTCCGTTCAAAACTGGAAAGAAGCATTCTGAGAAACTGTTCTATGTTCTGTTAATTCATCTCACAGAATTACATCTTTCCCTTCAAGAAGCCTTTCGCTAAGGCTGTTCTTGTGGAATTGGCAAAGGGATATTTGGAAGCCCATAGAGGGCTATGGTGAAAAAGGAAATATCTTCCGTTCAAAACTGGAAAGAAGCTTTCTGAGAAACTGCTCTGTGTTCTGTTAATTCATCTCACAGAGTTACATCTTTCCCTTCAAGAAGCCTTTCGCTAAGGCTGTTCTTGTGGAATTGGCAACGGGATATTTGGAAGCCCATAGAGGGCTATGTTGAAAAAGGAAATATCTTCTGTTCAAAACTGGAAAGAAGCTTTCTGAGAAACTGCTCTGTGTTCTGTTAATTCATCTCACAGAGTAACATCTTTCCCTTCAAGAAGCCTTTCGTTAAGGCCGTTCTTGTGGAATTGGCAAAGGGATATTTGGAAGCCTATAGAGGGCTATGGTGAAAAAGGAAATATCTGCCGTTCAAAACTGGAAAGAAGCTTTCTGAGAAACTGCTCTGTGCTCTGTTAATTAATCTCACAGAGTTACATCTTTCCCTTCAAGAAGCCTTTCGCTAAGGCTGTTCTTGTGGAATTGGCAAAGGGATATTTGGAAGCCCATAGAGGGCTATGGTGAAAAAGGAAATATCTTCCGTTCAAAACTGGAAAGAAGCTTTCTGAGAAACTGCTCTGTGTTCTGTTAATTAATCTCACAGAGTTACATCTTTCCCTTCAAGAAGCCTTTCGCTAAGGCTGTTCTTGTGGAATTGGCAAAGGGATATTTGGAAGCCCATAGAGGGCTATTGTGAAAAAGGAAATATCTTCCTTTCAAAACTGGAAAGAAGCTTTCTGAGAAACTGCTCTGTGTTCTGTTAATTCATCTCACAGAGTAACATCTTTCCCTTCAAGAAGCCTTTCGCTAAGGCTGTTCTTGTGGAATTGGCAAAGGGATATTTGGAAGCCCATAGAGGGCTATGGTGAAAAAGGAAATATCTTCCGTTTAAAACTGTAAAGAAGCTTTCTGATAAACTGCTTTGTGTTCTGTTAATTCATCTCACAGAGTTACATCTTTAACTTCAAGAAGCCTTTCGCTAAGGCTGTTCTTGTGGAATTGGCAAAGGGATATTTGGAAGTCCATAGAGGGCTATGGTGAAACAGGAAATATCTTCCGTTCAAAACTGGAAAGAAGCTTTCTGAGAAACTGCTTTATGTTCTGTTAATTCGTCTCACAGAGTTACATCTTTCCCTTCAAGAAGCCTTTCGCTAAGGCTGTTCTTGTGGAATTGGCAACGGGATATTTGGAAGCCCATAGAGGGCTATGGTGAAAAAGGAAATATCTTCCGTTCAAAACTGGAAAGAAGCTTTCTGAGAAACTGCTCTGTGTTCTGTTAATTCATCTCACAGAGTTACATCTTTCCCTTCAAGAAGCCTTTCGCTAAGGCTGTTCTTGTGGAATTGTCAAAGGGATATTTGGAAGCCCATAGAGGGCTATGGTGAAAAAGGAAATATCTTCCGTTCAAAACTGGAAAGAAGCTTTCTGAGAAACTGCTCTGTGTTCTGTTAATTCATCTCACAGAGTTACATCTTTCCCTTCAAGAAGCCTTTCGCTAAGGCTGTTCTTGTGGAATTGGCAAAGGGATATTTGGAAGCCCATAGAGGGCTATGGTGAAAAAGGAAATATCTTCCGTTCAAAAGTGGAAAGAAGCTTTCTGAGAAACTGCTCTATGTTCTGTTAATTCATCTCACAGAGTTACATCTTTCCCTTCAAGAAGCCTTTCGCTAAGGCTGTTCTTGTGGAATTGGCAAAGGGACATTTGGAAGCCCATAGAGGGCTATGGTGAAAAAGGAAATATCTTCCGTTCAAAACTGTAAAGAAGCTTTCTGAGAAACTGCTTTGTGTTCTGTTAATTCATCTCACAGAGTTACATCTTTCCCTTCAAGAAGCCTTTCGCTAAGGCTGTTCTTGTGGAATTGGCAAAGGGATATTTGGAAGCCCATAGAGGGCTATGGTGAAAAAGGAAATATCTTCCGTTCAAAACTGGAAAGAAGATTTCAGAGAAACTGCTCTATGTTCTGTTAATTCATCTCACAGAGTTACATCTTGCCCTTCAAGAAGCCTTTCGCTAAGGCTGTTCTTGTGGAATTGGCAAAGGGATATTTGGAAGCCCATAGAGGGCTATGGTGAAAAAGGAAATATCTTCCGTTCAAAACTGGAAAGAAGCTTTCTGAGAAACTGTTCTATGTTCTGTTAATTCATCTCACAGAATTACATCTTTCCCTTCAAGAAGCCTTTCGCTAAGGCTGTTCTTGTGGAATTGGCAAAGGGATATTTGGAAGCCCATAGAGGGCTATGGTGAAAAAGGAAATATCTTCCGTTCAAAACTGGAAAGAAGCTTTCTGAGATACTGCTCTGTGTTCTGTTAATTCATCTCACAGAGTTACATCTTTCCCTTCAAGAAGCCTTTCGCTAAGGCTGTTCTTGTGGAATTGGCAAAGGGATATTTGGAAGCCCATAGAGGGCTATGGTGAAAAAGGAAATATCTTCCGTTCAAAACTGGAAAGAAGCTTTCGGAGAAACTGCTCTTTGTTCTGTTAATTCATCTCACAGAGTGACATCTTTCCCTTCAAGAAGTCTTTTGCTAAGGCTGTTCTTGTGGAATTGGCAAAGGGATATTTGGAAGCCCATAGAAGGCTATGGTGAAAAAGGAAATATCTTCCGTTCAAAACTGGAAAGAAGCTTTCTGAGAAACTGCTCTGTGTTCTGTTAATTCATCTCATAGAGTTACATCTTTCCCTTCAAGAAGCCTTTCGCTAAGGCTGTTCTTGTGGAATTGGCAAAGGGATATTTGGAAGCCTATAGAGGGCTATGGTGAAAAAGGAAATATCTGCCGTTCAAAACTGGAAAGAAGCTTTCTGAGAAACTGCTCTGTGCTCTGTTAATTAATCTCACAGAGTTACATCTTTCCCTTCAAGAAGCCTTTCGCTAAGGCTGTTCTTGTGGAATTGGCAAAGGGATATTTGGAAGCCCATAGAGGGCTATGGTGAAAAAGGAAATATCTTCCGTTCAAAACTGGAAAGAAGCTTTCTGAGAAACTGCTCTGTGTTCTGTTAATTCATCTCACAGAGTTACATCTTTCCCTTCAAGAAGCCTTTCGATAAGGCTGTTCTTGTGGAATTGGCAAAGGGATATTTGGAAGCCCATAGAGGGCTATGGTGAAAAAGGAAATATCTTCCGTTCAAAACTGGAAAGAAGCTTTCTGAGAAACTGCTCTGTGTTCTGTTAATTCATCTCACAGAGTTACATCTTTCCCTTCAAGAAGCCTTTCGCTAAGTCTGTTCTTGTGGAATTGGCAAAGGGATATTTGGAAGCCCATAGAGGGCTATGGTGAAAAAGGAAATATCTTCCGTTCAAAACTGGAAAGAAGCTTTCTGAGAAACTGCTCTGTGTTCTGTTAATTCATCTCTCAGAGTTACATCTTTCCTTTCAAGAAGCCTTTCGCTAAGGCTGTTCTTGTGGAATGGGCAAAGGGATATTTGGAAGCCCATAGAGGGCTATGGTGAAAAAGGAAATATCTTCCGTTCAAAACTGGAAAGAAGCTTTCTGAGAAACTGCTCTGTGTTCAGTTAATTCATCTCACAGAGTTACATCTGTCCCTTCAAGATGCCTTTCGCTAAGGCTGTTCTTGTGGAATAGGCAAAGGGATATTTGGAAGCCCATAGAGGGCTATGGTGAAAAAGGAAATATCTTCGGTTCAAAACTGGAAAGAAGCTTTCTGAGAAACTGCTCTGTGTTCTGTTAATTCATCTCACAGAGTTACATCTTTCCCTTCAGGAAGCCTATCGCTAAGGCTGTTCTTGTGGAATTGGCAAAGGGATATTTGGACGCCCGTAGAGGGCTATGGTGAAAAAGGAAATATCTTCCGTTCAAAACTGCAAAGAAGCTTTCTGAGAAACTGCTCTGTGTTCTGTTAATTCATCTCACAGAGTTACATCTTTCCCTTCAAGAAGCCTTTCGCTAAGGCTGTTCTTGTGGAATTGGCAAAGGGATATTTGGAAGCCCATAGAGGGCTATGGTGAAAAAGGAAATAGCTTCCGTTCAAAACTGGAAAGAAGCTTTCTGAGAAACTACTCTGTGTTCTGTTAATTCATCTCACAGAGTTACATCTTTCCCTTCAAGAAGCCTTTCGCTAAGCCTGTTCTTGTGGAATTGGCAAAGGGATATTTGGAAGCCCATAGAGGGCTATGGTGAAAAAGGAAATATCTTCCGTTCAAAACTGGAAAGAAGCTTTCTGAGAAACTGCTCTGTGTTCTGTTAATTCATCTCACAGAGTTACATCTTTCCCTTCAAGAAGCCTTTCGCTAAGGCTGTTCTTGTGGAATTGGCAAAGGGATATTTGGAAGGCCATAGAGGGCTATGGTGAAAAAGGAAATATCTTCCGTTCAAAACTGGAAAGAAGCTTTCTGAGAAACTGCTCTGTGTTCTGTTAATTCATCTCACAGAGTGACATCTTTCCCTTCAAGAAGTCTTTCGCTAAGGCTGTTCTTGTGGAATTGGCAAAGGGATATTTGGAAGCCCATAGAAGGCTGTGGTGAAAAAGGAAATATCTTCCGTTGAAAACTGGAAAGAAGCTTTCTGAGAAACTGCTCTGTGTTCTGTTAATTCATCTCACAGAGTTACATCTTTCCCTTCAAGAAGCCTTTCGCTAAGGCTGTTCTTGTGGAATTGGCAACGGGATATTTGGAAACCCATAGAGGGCTATGGTGAAAAAGGAAATATCTTCCGTTCAAAACTGGAAAGAAGCTTTCTGAGAAACTGCTCTGTGTTCTGTTAATTCATCTCACAGAGTTACATCTTTCCCTTCAAGAATCCTTTCGCTAAGGCTGTTTTGTGGAATTGGCAAAGGGATATTTGGAAGCCCATAGAGGGCTATGGTGAAAAAGGAAATATCTTCCGTTCAAAACTGGAAAGAAGCTTTCTGAGAAACTGCTCTATGTTCTGTTAATTCATCTCACAGAGTTACATCTTTCCCTTCAAGAAGCCTTTCGCTAAGGCTGTTCTTGTGGAATTGGCAAAGGGATATTTGGAAGCCTATAGAGGGCTATGGTGAAAAAGGAAATATCTTCCGTTCAAAACTGGAAAGAAGCATTCTGAGAAACTGTTCTATGTTCTGTTAATTCATCTCACAGAATTACATCTTTCCCTTCAAGAAGCCTTTCGCTAAGGCTGTTCTTGTGGAATTGGCAAAGGGATATTTGGAAGCCCATAGAGGGCTATGGTGAAAAAGGAAATATCTTCCGTTCAAAACTGGAAAGAAGCTTTCTGAGAAACTGCTCTGTGTTCTGTTAATTCATCTCACAGAGTTACATCTTTCCCTTCAAGAAGCCTTTCGCTAAGGCTGTTCTTGTGGAATTGGCAACGGGATATTTGGAAGCCCATAGAGGGCTATGTTGAAAAAGGAAATATCTTCTGTTCAAAACTGGAAAGAAGCTTTCTGAGAAACTGCTCTGTGTTCTGTTAATTCATCTCACAGTGTTACATCTTTCCCTTCAAGAAGCCTTTCGCTAAGCCTGTTCTTGTGGAATTGGCAAAGGGATATTTGGAAGCCTATAGAGGGCTATGGTGAAAAAGGAAATATCTTCCGTTCAAAACTGGAAAGAAGCATTCTGAGAAACTGTTCTATGTTCTGTTAATTCATCTCACAGAATTACATCTTTCCCTTCAAGAAGCCTTTCGCTAAGGCTGTTCTTGTGGAATTGGCAAAGGGATATTTGGAAGCCCATAGAGGGCTATGGTGAAAAAGGAAATATCTTCCGTTCAAAACTGGAAAGAAGCTTTCTGAGAAACTGCTCTGTGTTCTGTTAATTCATCTCACAGAGTTACACCTTTCCCTTCAAGAAGCCTTTCGCTAAGGCTGTTCTTTTGGAATTGGCAACGGGATATTTGGAAGCCCATAGAGGGCTATGTTGAAAAAGGAAATATCTTCTGTTCAAAACTGGAAAGAAGCTTTCTGAGAAACTGCTCTGTGTTCTGTTAATTCATCTCACAGAGTTACATCTTTCCCTTCAAGAAGCCTTTCGCTAAGGCTGTTCTTGTGGAATTGGCAAAGGGATATTTGGAAGCCCATAGAGGGCTATGGTGAAAAAGGAAATATCTGCCGTTCAAAACTGGAAAGAAGCTTTCTGAGAAACTGCTCTGTGCTCTGTTAATTAATCTCACAGAGTTACATCTTTCCCTTCAAGAAGCCTTTCGCTTAGGCTGTTCTTGTGGAATTGGCAAAGGGATATTTGGAAGCCCATAGAGGGCTATGGTGAAAAAGGAAATATCTTCCGTTCAAAACTGGAAAGAAGCTTTCTGAGAAACTGCTCTGTGTTCTGTTAATTCATCTCACAGAGTTACATCTTTCCCTTCAAGAAGCCTTTCGCTAAGGCTGTTCTTGTGGAATTGGCAAAGGGATATTTGGAAGCCCATAGAGGGCTATTGTGAAAAAGGAAATATCTTCCTTTCAAAACTGGAAAGAAGCTTTCTGAGAAACTGCTCTGTGTTCTGTTAATTCATCTCACAGAGTAACATCTTTCCCTTCAAGAAGCCTTTCGCTAAGGCTGTTCTTGTGGAATTGGCAAAGGGATATTTGGAAGCCCATAGAGGGCTATGGTGAAAAAGGAAATATCTTCCGTTTAAAACTGTAAAGAAGCTTTCTGATAAACTGCTTTGTGTTCTGTTAATTCATCTCACAGAGTTACATCTTTAACTTCAAGAAGCCTTTCGCTAAGGCTGTTCTTGTGGAATTGGCAAAGGGATATTTGGAAGTCCATAGAGGGCTATGGTGAAACAGGAAATATCTTCCGTTCAAAACTGGAAAGAAGCTTTCTGAGAAACTGCTTTATGTTCTGTTAATTCGTCTCACAGAGTTACATCTTTCCCTTCAAGAAGCCTTTCGCTAAGGCTGTTCTTGTGGAATTGGCAACGGGATATTTGGAAGCCCATAGAGGGCTATGGTGAAAAAGGAAATATCTTCCGTTCAAAACTGGAAAGAAGCTTTCTGAGAAACTGCTCTGTGTTCTGTTAATTCATCTCACAGAGTTACATCTTTCCCTTCAAGAAGCCTTTCGCTAAGGCTGTTCTTGTGGAATTGTCAAAGGGATATTTGGAAGCCCATAGAGGGCTATGGTGAAAAAGGAAATATCTTCCGTTCAAAACTGGAAAGAAGCTTTCTGAGAAACTGCTCTGTGTTCTGTTAATTCATCTCACAGAGTTACATCTTTCCCTTCAAGAAGCCTTTCGCTAAGGCTGTTCTTGTGGAATTGGCAAAGGGATATTTGGAAGCCCATAGAGGGCTATGGTGAAAAAGGAAATATCTTCCGTTCAAAAGTGGAAAGAAGCTTTCTGAGAAACTGCTCTATGTTCTGTTAATTCATCTCACAGAGTTACATCTTTCCCTTCAAGAAGCCTTTCGCTAAGGCTGTTCTTGTGGAATTGGCAAAGGGACATTTGGAAGCCCATAGAGGGCTATGGTGAAAAAGGAAATATCTTCCGTTCAAAACTGTAAAGAAGCTTTCTGAGAAACTGCTTTGTGTTCTGTTAATTCATCTCACAGAGTTACATCTTTCCCTTCAAGAAGCCTTTCGCTAAGGCTGTTCTTGTGGAATTGGCAAAGGGATATTTGGAAGCCCATAGAGGGCTATGGTGAAAAAGGAAATATCTTCCGTTCAAAACTGGAAAGAAGATTTCAGAGAAACTGCTCTATGTTCTGTTAATTCATCTCACAGAGTTACATCTTGCCCTTCAAGAAGCCTTTCGCTAAGGCTGTTCTTGTGGAATTGGCAAAGGGATATTTGGAAGCCCATAGAGGGCTATGGTGAAAAAGGAAATATCTTCCGTTCAAAACTGGAAAGAAGCTTTCTGAGAAACTGTTCTATGTTCTGTTAATTCATCTCACAGAATTACATCTTTCCCTTCAAGAAGCCTTTCGCTAAGGCTGTTCTTGTGGAATTGGCAAAGGGATATTTGGAAGCCCATAGAGGGCTATGGTGAAAAAGGAAATATCTTCCGTTCAAAACTGGAAAGAAGCTTTCTGAGATACTGCTCTGTGTTCTGTTAATTCATCTCACAGAGTTACATCTTTCCCTTCAAGAAGCCTTTCGCTAAGGCTGTTCTTGTGGAATTGGCAAAGGGATATTTGGAAGCCCATAGAGGGCTACGGTGAAAAAGGAAATATCTTCCGTTCAAAACTGGAAAGAAGATTTCAGAGAAACTGCTCTATGTTCTGTTAATTCATCTCACAGAGTTACATCTTGCCCTTCAAGAAGCCTTTCGCTAAGGCTGTTCTTGTGGAATTGGCAAAGGGATATTTGGAAGCCCATAGAGGGCTATGGTGAAAAAGGAAATATCTTCCGTTCAAAACTGGAAAGAAGCTTTCTGAGAAACTGCTCTGTGTTCTGTTAATTCATCTCACAGAGTGACATCTTTCCCTTCAAGAAGTCTTTCGCTAGGGCTGTTCTTGTGGAATTGGCAAAGAGATATTTGGAAGCCCATAGAAGGCTATGGTGAAAAAGGAAATATCTTCCGTTGAAAACTGGAAAGAAGCTTTCTGAGAAACTGCTCTGTGTTCTGTTAATTCATCTCACAGAGTTACATATTTCCCTTCAAGAAGCCTTTCGCTAAGGCTGTTCTTGTGGAATTGGAAAAGGGATATTTGGAAGCCCATAGAGGGCTATGGTGAAAAAGGAAATATCTTCCGTTCAAAACTGGAAAGAAGCTTTCTGAGAAACTGCTCTGTGTTCTGTTAATTCATCTCACAGAGTTACATCTTTCCCTTCAAGAAGCCTTTCGCTAAGGCTGTTCTTGTGGAATTGGCAACGGGATATTTGGAAACCCATAGAGGGCTATCGTGAAAAAGGAAATATCTTCCGTTCAAAACTGGAAAGAAGCTTTCTGAGAAACTGCTCTGTGTTCTGTTAATTCATCTCACAGAGTTACATCTTTCCCTTCAAGAAGCCTTTCGCTAAGGCTGTTTTGTGGAATTGGCAAAGGGATATTTGGAAGCCCATAGAGGGCTATGGTGAAAAAGGAAATATCTTCCGTTCAAAACTGGAAAGAAGCTTTCTGAGAAACTGCTCTGTGTTCTGTTAATTCATCTCACAGAGTTACATCTTTCCCTTCAAGAAGCCTTTCGCTAAGGCTGTTCTTGTGGAATTGGCAACGGGATATTTGGAAGCCCATAGAGGGCTATGGTGAAAAAGGAAATATCTTCCGTTCAAAAGTGGAAAGAAGCTTTCTGAGAAACTGCTCTGTGTTCTGTTAATTCATCTCACAGAGTTACATCTTTCCCTTCAAGAAGCCTTTCGCTAAGGCTGTTCTTGTGGAATTGTCAAAGGGATATTTGGAAGCCCATAGAGGGCTATGGTGAAAAAGGAAATATCTTCCGTTCAAAACTGTAAAGAAGCTTTCTGAGAAAATGCTTTGTGTTCTGTTAATTCATCTCACAGAGTTACATCTTTCCCTTCAAGAAGCCTTTCGCTAAGGCTGTTCTTGTGGAATTGGCAAAGGGATATTTGGAAGCCCATAGAGGGCTATGGTGAAAAAGGAAATATCTTCCGTTCAAAACTGGAAAGAAGATTTCAGAGAAACTGCTCTATGTTCTGTTAATTCATCTCACAGAGTTACATCTTGCCCTTCAAGAAGCCTTTCGCTAAGGCTGTTCTTGTGGAATTGGCAAAGGGATATTTGGAAGCCCATAGAGGGCTATGGTGGAAAAGGAAATATCTTCCGTTCAAAACTGGAAAGAAGCTTTCTGAGAAACTGCTCTGTGTTCTGTTAATTCATCTCACAGAGTTACATCTTTCCCTTCAAGAAGCCTTTCGCTAAGGCTGTTCTTGTGGAATTGGCAAAGGGATATTTGGAAGCCCATAGAGGGCTATGGTGGAAAAGGAAATATCTTCCGTTCAAAACTGGAAAGAAGCTTTCTGAGAAACTGTTCTATGTTCTGTTAATTCATCTCACAGAGTTACATCTTTCCCTTCAAGAAGCCTTTCGCTAAGGCTGTTCTTGTGGAATTGGCAAACGGATATTTGGAAGCCCATAGAGGGCTATGGTGAAAAAGGAAATATCTTCCGTTCAAAACCGGAAAGAAGCTTTCTGAGAAACTGCTCTGTGTTCGGTTAATACATCTCACAGAGTTACATCTTTCCCTTCAAGAAGCCTTTCGCTAAGGCTGTTCTTGTGGAATTGGCAAAGGGATATTTGGAAGCCTATAGAGGGCTATGGTGAAAAAGGAAATATCTTCCGTTCAAAACTGGAAAGAAGCATTCTGAGAAACTGTTCTATGTTCTGTTAATTCATCTCACAGAATTACATCTTTCCCTTCAAGAAGCCTTTCGCTAAGGCTGTTCTTGTGGAATTGGCAAAGGGATATTTGGAAGCCCATAGAGGGCTATGGTGAAAAAGGAAATATCTTCCGTTCAAAACTGGAAAGAAGCTTTCTGAGAAACTGCTCTGTGTTCTGTTAATTCATCTCACAGAGTTACATCTTTCCCTTCAAGAAGCCTTTCGCTAAGGCTGTTCTTGTGGAATTGGCAACGGGATATTTGGAAGCCCATAGAGGGCTATGTTGAAAAAGGAAATATCTTCTGTTCAAAACTGGAAAGAAGCTTTCTGAGAAACTGCTCTGTGTTCTGTTAATTCATCTCACAGAGTAACATCTTTCCCTTCAAGAAGCCTTTCGTTAAGGCCGTTCTTGTGGAATTGGCAAAGGGATATTTGGAAGCCTATAGAGGGCTATGGTGAAAAAGGAAATATCTGCCGTTCAAAACTGGAAAGAAGCTTTCTGAGAAACTGCTCTGTGCTCTGTTAATTAATCTCACAGAGTTACATCTTTCCCTTCAAGAAGCCTTTCGCTAAGGCTGTTCTTGTGGAATTGGCAAAGGGATATTTGGAAGCCCATAGAGGGCTATGGTGAAAAAGGAAATATCTTCCGTTCAAAACTGGAAAGAAGCTTTCTGAGAAACTGCTCTGTGTTCTGTTAATTAATCTCACAGAGTTACATCTTTCCCTTCAAGAAGCCTTTCGCTAAGGCTGTTCTTGTGGAATTGGCAAAGGGATATTTGGAAGCCCATAGAGGGCTATTGTGAAAAAGGAAATATCTTCCTTTCAAAACTGGAAAGAAGCTTTCTGAGAAACTGCTCTGTGTTCTGTTAATTCATCTCACAGAGTAACATCTTTCCCTTCAAGAAGCCTTTCGCTAAGGCTGTTCTTGTGGAATTGGCAAAGGGATATTTGGAAGCCCATAGAGGGCTATGGTGAAAAAGGAAATATCTTCCGTTTAAAACTGTAAAGAAGCTTTCTGATAAACTGCTTTGTGTTCTGTTAATTCATCTCACAGAGTTACATCTTTAACTTCAAGAAGCCTTTCGCTAAGGCTGTTCTTGTGGAATTGGCAAAGGGATATTTGGAAGTCCATAGAGGGCTATGGTGAAACAGGAAATATCTTCCGTTCAAAACTGGAAAGAAGCTTTCTGAGAAACTGCTTTATGTTCTGTTAATTCGTCTCACAGAGTTACATCTTTCCCTTCAAGAAGCCTTTCGCTAAGGCTGTTCTTGTGGAATTGGCAACGGGATATTTGGAAGCCCATAGAGGGCTATGGTGAAAAAGGAAATATCTTCCGTTCAAAACTGGAAAGAAGCTTTCTGAGAAACTGCTCTGTGTTCTGTTAATTCATCTCACAGAGTTACATCTTTCCCTTCAAGAAGCCTTTCGCTAAGGCTGTTCTTGTGGAATTGTCAAAGGGATATTTGGAAGCCCATAGAGGGCTATGGTGAAAAAGGAAATATCTTCCGTTCAAAACTGGAAAGAAGCTTTCTGAGAAACTGCTCTGTGTTCTGTTAATTCATCTCACAGAGTTACATCTTTCCCTTCAAGAAGCCTTTCGCTAAGGCTGTTCTTGTGGAATTGGCAAAGGGATATTTGGAAGCCCATAGAGGGCTATGGTGAAAAAGGAAATATCTTCCGTTCAAAAGTGGAAAGAAGCTTTCTGAGAAACTGCTCTATGTTCTGTTAATTCATCTCACAGAGTTACATCTTTCCCTTCAAGAAGCCTTTCGCTAAGGCTGTTCTTGTGGAATTGGCAAAGGGACATTTGGAAGCCCATAGAGGGCTATGGTGAAAAAGGAAATATCTTCCGTTCAAAACTGTAAAGAAGCTTTCTGAGAAACTGCTTTGTGTTCTGTTAATTCATCTCACAGAGTTACATCTTTCCCTTCAAGAAGCCTTTCGCTAAGGCTGTTCTTGTGGAATTGGCAAAGGGATATTTGGAAGCCCATAGAGGGCTATGGTGAAAAAGGAAATATCTTCCGTTCAAAACTGGAAAGAAGATTTCAGAGAAACTGCTCTATGTTCTGTTAATTCATCTCACAGAGTTACATCTTGCCCTTCAAGAAGCCTTTCGCTAAGGCTGTTCTTGTGGAATTGGCAAAGGGATATTTGGAAGCCCATAGAGGGCTATGGTGAAAAAGGAAATATCTTCCGTTCAAAACTGGAAAGAAGCTTTCTGAGAAACTGTTCTATGTTCTGTTAATTCATCTCACAGAATTACATCTTTCCCTTCAAGAAGCCTTTCGCTAAGGCTGTTCTTGTGGAATTGGCAAAGGGATATTTGGAAGCCCATAGAGGGCTATGGTGAAAAAGGAAATATCTTCCGTTCAAAACTGGAAAGAAGCTTTCTGAGATACTGCTCTGTGTTCTGTTAATTCATCTCACAGAGTTACATCTTTCCCTTCAAGAAGCCTTTCGCTAAGGCTGTTCTTGTGGAATTGGCAAAGGGATATTTGGAAGCCCATAGAGGGCTATGGTGAAAAAGGAAATATCTTCCGTTCAAAACTGGAAAGAAGCTTTCGGAGAAACTGCTCTTTGTTCTGTTAATTCATCTCACAGAGTGACATCTTTCCCTTCAAGAAGTCTTTTGCTAAGGCTGTTCTTGTGGAATTGGCAAAGGGATATTTGGAAGCCCATAGAAGGCTATGGTGAAAAAGGAAATATCTTCCGTTCAAAACTGGAAAGAAGCTTTCTGAGAAACTGCTCTGTGTTCTGTTAATTCATCTCATAGAGTTACATCTTTCCCTTCAAGAAGCCTTTCGCTAAGGCTGTTCTTGTGGAATTGGCAAAGGGATATTTGGAAGCCTATAGAGGGCTATGGTGAAAAAGGAAATATCTGCCGTTCAAAACTGGAAAGAAGCTTTCTGAGAAACTGCTCTGTGCTCTGTTAATTAATCTCACAGAGTTACATCTTTCCCTTCAAGAAGCCTTTCGCTAAGGCTGTTCTTGTGGAATTGGCAAAGGGATATTTGGAAGCCCATAGAGGGCTATGGTGAAAAAGGAAATATCTTCCGTTCAAAACTGGAAAGAAGCTTTCTGAGAAACTGCTCTGTGTTCTGTTAATTCATCTCACAGAGTTACATCTTTCCCTTCAAGAAGCCTTTCGATAAGGCTGTTCTTGTGGAATTGGCAAAGGGATATTTGGAAGCCCATAGAGGGCTATGGTGAAAAAGGAAATATCTTCCGTTCAAAACTGGAAAGAAGCTTTCTGAGAAACTGCTCTGTGTTCTGTTAATTCATCTCACAGAGTTACATCTTTCCCTTCAAGAAGCCTTTCGCTAAGTCTGTTCTTGTGGAATTGGCAAAGGGATATTTGGAAGCCCATAGAGGGCTATGGTGAAAAAGGAAATATCTTCCGTTCAAAACTGGAAAGAAGCTTTCTGAGAAACTGCTCTGTGTTCTGTTAATTCATCTCTCAGAGTTACATCTTTCCTTTCAAGAAGCCTTTCGCTAAGGCTGTTCTTGTGGAATGGGCAAAGGGATATTTGGAAGCCCATAGAGGGCTATGGTGAAAAAGGAAATATCTTCCGTTCAAAACTGGAAAGAAGCTTTCTGAGAAACTGCTCTGTGTTCAGTTAATTCATCTCACAGAGTTACATCTGTCCCTTCAAGATGCCTTTCGCTAAGGCTGTTCTTGTGGAATAGGCAAAGGGATATTTGGAAGCCCATAGAGGGCTATGGTGAAAAAGGAAATATCTTCGGTTCAAAACTGGAAAGAAGCTTTCTGAGAAACTGCTCTGTGTTCTGTTAATTCATCTCACAGAGTTACATCTTTCCCTTCAGGAAGCCTATCGCTAAGGCTGTTCTTGTGGAATTGGCAAAGGGATATTTGGACGCCCGTAGAGGGCTATGGTGAAAAAGGAAATATCTTCCGTTCAAAACTGCAAAGAAGCTTTCTGAGAAACTGCTCTGTGTTCTGTTAATTCATCTCACAGAGTTACATCTTTCCCTTCAAGAAGCCTTTCGCTAAGGCTGTTCTTGTGGAATTGGCAAAGGGATATTTGGAAGCCCATAGAGGGCTATGGTGAAAAAGGAAATAGCTTCCGTTCAAAACTGGAAAGAAGCTTTCTGAGAAACTACTCTGTGTTCTGTTAATTCATCTCACAGAGTTACATCTTTCCCTTCAAGAAGCCTTTCGCTAAGCCTGTTCTTGTGGAATTGGCAAAGGGATATTTGGAAGCCCATAGAGGGCTATGGTGAAAAAGGAAATATCTTCCGTTCAAAACTGGAAAGAAGCTTTCTGAGAAACTGCTCTGTGTTCTGTTAATTCATCTCACAGAGTTACATCTTTCCCTTCAAGAAGCCTTTCGCTAAGGCTGTTCTTGTGGAATTGGCAAAGGGATATTTGGAAGGCCATAGAGGGCTATGGTGAAAAAGGAAATATCTTCCGTTCAAAACTGGAAAGAAGCTTTCTGAGAAACTGCTCTGTGTTCTGTTAATTCATCTCACAGAGTGACATCTTTCCCTTCAAGAAGTCTTTCGCTAAGGCTGTTCTTGTGGAATTGGCAAAGGGATATTTGGAAGCCCATAGAAGGCTGTGGTGAAAAAGGAAATATCTTCCGTTGAAAACTGGAAAGAAGCTTTCTGAGAAACTGCTCTGTGTTCTGTTAATTCATCTCACAGAGTTACATCTTTCCCTTCAAGAAGCCTTTCGCTAAGGCTGTTCTTGTGGAATTGGCAACGGGATATTTGGAAACCCATAGAGGGCTATGGTGAAAAAGGAAATATCTTCCGTTCAAAACTGGAAAGAAGCTTTCTGAGAAACTGCTCTGTGTTCTGTTAATTCATCTCACAGAGTTACATCTTTCCCTTCAAGAATCCTTTCGCTAAGGCTGTTTTGTGGAATTGGCAAAGGGATATTTGGAAGCCCATAGAGGGCTATGGTGAAAAAGGAAATATCTTCCGTTCAAAACTGGAAAGAAGCTTTCTGAGAAACTGCTCTATGTTCTGTTAATTCATCTCACAGAGTTACATCTTTCCCTTCAAGAAGCCTTTCGCTAAGGCTGTTCTTGTGGAATTGGCAAAGGGATATTTGGAAGCCTATAGAGGGCTATGGTGAAAAAGGAAATATCTTCCGTTCAAAACTGGAAAGAAGCATTCTGAGAAACTGTTCTATGTTCTGTTAATTCATCTCACAGAATTACATCTTTCCCTTCAAGAAGCCTTTCGCTAAGGCTGTTCTTGTGGAATTGGCAAAGGGATATTTGGAAGCCCATAGAGGGCTATGGTGAAAAAGGAAATATCTTCCGTTCAAAACTGGAAAGAAGCTTTCTGAGAAACTGCTCTGTGTTCTGTTAATTCATCTCACAGAGTTACATCTTTCCCTTCAAGAAGCCTTTCGCTAAGGCTGTTCTTGTGGAATTGGCAACGGGATATTTGGAAGCCCATAGAGGGCTATGTTGAAAAAGGAAATATCTTCTGTTCAAAACTGGAAAGAAGCTTTCTGAGAAACTGCTCTGTGTTCTGTTAATTCATCTCACAGTGTTACATCTTTCCCTTCAAGAAGCCTTTCGCTAAGCCTGTTCTTGTGGAATTGGCAAAGGGATATTTGGAAGCCTATAGAGGGCTATGGTGAAAAAGGAAATATCTTCCGTTCAAAACTGGAAAGAAGCATTCTGAGAAACTGTTCTATGTTCTGTTAATTCATCTCACAGAATTACATCTTTCCCTTCAAGAAGCCTTTCGCTAAGGCTGTTCTTGTGGAATTGGCAAAGGGATATTTGGAAGCCCATAGAGGGCTATGGTGAAAAAGGAAATATCTTCCGTTCAAAACTGGAAAGAAGCTTTCTGAGAAACTGCTCTGTGTTCTGTTAATTCATCTCACAGAGTTACACCTTTCCCTTCAAGAAGCCTTTCGCTAAGGCTGTTCTTTTGGAATTGGCAACGGGATATTTGGAAGCCCATAGAGGGCTATGTTGAAAAAGGAAATATCTTCTGTTCAAAACTGGAAAGAAGCTTTCTGAGAAACTGCTCTGTGTTCTGTTAATTCATCTCACAGAGTTACATCTTTCCCTTCAAGAAGCCTTTCGCTAAGGCTGTTCTTGTGGAATTGGCAAAGGGATATTTGGAAGCCCATAGAGGGCTATGGTGAAAAAGGAAATATCTGCCGTTCAAAACTGGAAAGAAGCTTTCTGAGAAACTGCTCTGTGCTCTGTTAATTAATCTCACAGAGTTACATCTTTCCCTTCAAGAAGCCTTTCGCTTAGGCTGTTCTTGTGGAATTGGCAAAGGGATATTTGGAAGCCCATAGAGGGCTATGGTGAAAAAGGAAATATCTTCCGTTCAAAACTGGAAAGAAGCTTTCTGAGAAACTGCTCTGTGTTCTGTTAATTCATCTCACAGAGTTACATCTTTCCCTTCAAGAAGCCTTTCGCTAAGGCTGTTCTTGTGGAATTGGCAACGGGATATTTGGAAGCCCATAGAGGGCTATGGTGAAAAAGGAAATATCTTCCGTTCAAAACTGGAAAGAAGCTTTCTGAGAAACTGCTCTGTGTTCTGTTAATTCATCTCACAGAGTAACATCTTTCCCTTCAAGAAGCCTTTCGCTAAGGCTTTTCTTGTGGAATTGGCAAAGGGATATTTGGAAGCCCATAGAGGGCTATGGTGAAAAAGGAAATATCTTCCGTTCAAAACTGGAAAGAAGCTTTCTGAGAAACTGTTCTATGTTCTGTTAATTCATCTCACAGAGTTACATCTTTCCCTTCAAGAAGCCTTTCGCTAAGGCTGTTCTTGTGGAATTGGCAAAGGGATATTTGGAAACCCATAGAGGGCTATGGTGGAAAAGGAAATATCTTCCGTTCAAAACTGGAAAGAAGCTTTCTGAGAAACTGTTCTATGTTGTGTTAATTCATCTCACAGAGTTACATCTTTCCCTTCAAGAAGCCTTTCGCTAAGGCTGTTCTTGTGGAATTGGCAAAGGGATATTTGGAAGCCCATAGAGGGCTATGGTGAAAAAGGAAATATCTTCCGTTCAAAACTGGAAAGAAGCTTTCTGAGAAACTGCTCTGTGTTCGGTTAATTCATCTCACAGAGTTACATCTTTCCCTTCAAGAAGCCTTTCGCTAAGGCTGTTCTTGTGGAATTGGCAAAGGGATATTTGGAAGCCTATAGAGGGCTATGGTGAAAAAGGAAATATCTTCCGTTCAAAACTGGAAAGAAGCATTCTGAGAAACTGTTCTATGTTCTGTTAATTCATCTCACAGAATTACATCTTTCCCTTCAAGAAGCCTTTCGCTAAGGCTGTTCTTGTGGAATTGGCAAAGGGATATTTGGAAGCCCATAGAGGGCTATGGTGAAAAAGGAAATATCTTCCGTTCAAAACTGGAAAGAAGCTTTCTGAGAAACTGCTCTGTGTTCTGTTAATTCATCTCACAGAGTTACATCTTTCCCTTCAAGAAGCCTTTCGCTAAGGCTGTTCTTGTGGAATTGGCAAAGGGATATTTGGAAGCCTATAGAGGGCTATGGTGAAAAAGGAAATATCTGCCGTTCAAAACTGGAAAGAAGCTTTCTGAGAAACTGCTCTGTGCTCTGTTAATTAATCTCACAGAGTTACATCTTTCCCTTCAAGAAGCCTTTCGCTAAGGCTGTTCTTGTGGAATTGGCAAAGGGATATTTGGAAGCCCATAGAGGGCTATGGTGAAAAAGGAAATATCTTCCGTTCAAAACTGGAAAGAAGCTTTCTGAGAAACTGCTCTGTGTTCTGTTAATTCATCTCACAGAGTTACATCTTTCCCTTCAAGAAGCCTTTCGCTAAGGCTGTTCTTGTGGAATTGGCAAAGGGATATTTGGAAGCCCATAGAGGGCTATGGTGAAAAAGGAAATATCTTCCGTTCAAAACTGGAAAGAAGCTTTCTGAGAAACTGCTCTGTGTTCTGTTAATTCATCTCACAGAGTAACATCTTTCCCTTCAAGAAGCCTTTCGCTAAGGCTGTTCTTGTGGAATTGGCAAAGGGATATTTGGAAGCCCATAGAGGGCTATGGTGAAAAAGGAAATATCTTCCGTTTAAAACTGTAAAGAAGCTTTCTGATAAACTGCTTTGTGTTCTGTTAATTCATCTCACAGAGTTACATCTTTAACTTCAAGAAGCCTTTCGCTAAGGCTGTTCTTGTGGAATTGGCAAAGGGATATTTGGAAGTCCATAGAGGGCTATGGTGAAACAGGAAATATCTTCCGTTCAAAACTGGAAAGAAGCTTTCTGAGAAACTGCTTTATGTTCTGTTAATTCGTCTCACAGAGTTACATCTTTCCCTTCAAGAAGCCTTTCGCTAAGGCTGTTCTTGTGGAATAGGCAAAGGGATATTTGGAAGCCCATAGAGGGCTATGGTGAAAAAGGAAATATCTTCCGTTCAAAACTGGAAAGAAGCTTTCTGAGAAACTGCTCTGTGTTCTGTTAATTCATCTCACAGAGTTACATCTTTCCCTTCAAGAAGCCTTTCGCTAAGGCTGTTCTTGTGGAATTGTCAAAGGGATATTTGGAAGCCCATAGAGGGCTATGGTGAAAAAGGAAATATCTTCCGTTCAAAACTGGAAAGAAGCTTTCTGAGAAACTGCTCTGTGTTCTGTTAATTCATCTCACAGAGTGACATCTTTCCCTTCAAGAAGCCTTTCGCTAAGGCTGTTCTTGTGGAATTGGCAAAGGGATATTTGGAAGCCCATAGAGGGCTATGGTGAAAAAGGAAATATCTTCCGTTCAAAAGTGGAAAGAAGCTTTCTGAGAAACTGCTCTATGTTCTGTTAATTCATCTCACAGAGTTACATCTTTCCCTTCAAGAAGCCTTTCGCTAAGTCTGTTCTTGTGGAATTGGCAAAGGGATATTTGGAAGCCCATAGAGGGCTATGGTGAAAAAGGAAATATCTTCCGTTCAAAACTGGAAAGAAGCTTTCTGAGAAACTGCTTTGTGTTCTGTTAATTCATCTCACAGAGTTACATCTTTCCCTTCAAGAAGCCTTTCGCTAAGGCTGTTCTTGTGGAATTGGCAAAGGGATATTTGGAAGCCCATAGAGGGCTATGGTGAAAAAGGAAATATCTTCCGTTCAAAACTGGAAAGAAGATTTCAGAGAAACTGCTCTATGTTCTGTTAATTCATCTCACAGAGTTACATCTTTCCCTTCAAGAAGCCTTTCGCTAAGGCTGTTCTTGTGGAATTGGCAAAGGGATATTTGGAAGCCCATAGAGGGCTATGGTGAAAAAGGAAATATCTTCCGTTCAAAACTGGAAAGAAGCTTTCTGAGAAACTGTTCTATGTTCTCTTAATTCATCTCACAGAATTACATCTTTCCCTTCAAGAAGCCTTTCGCTAAGGCTGTTCTTGTGGAATTGGCA